>NC_021162.2:1766682-1837906 GCF_000331145.2 Cicer arietinum
CGTCGTGATTATGGTCTTTATTCTCTGGACGATTGAAGGAGAAAAAATAATTATTATCAAAGAGAAACACATTAGCAAAAAAAAAGTAGTACAAAAACAAAGTAATCCCATACCATAGTAAGAGAATAAACAATGCTTAGACATATATGATGATGGATCACATTCTTCAACTCTCTTTCTTTTCTTTCTCTTCATCACTTTATTCTTTTGAGTTCCCTCAGATTTAGGTACTGACTTGACAGCAAAACCATCTACTGCATACTTCAAAAGATCAAGCTGTTTTTTATGATCATATGCCGCAAGCTCTTTTTCATATTTCTGTGCTTGATAGTTAAGTTTCCTAAGTTGTAACTCTATCCATTTACAGCGCCACATTATAGGACAGATGAATTTCCTCCAATGAGCAGTCACTTTTTTCTTTCTGAATAGTTAACAGTGTAAATGTTAAAACCAACAACCGGATGAAATTCTAATCGAAAACACATGGCAGCCAACACAAGGTAATTTGGGAATACAAACACGGCTTTTATGATGTATCACAACTTCAATCATGAAAACTTAGGAAGCACAAACACAGACACATAAAAACCACTAATGTTCGAAATGTAGGACACCGACACATATATGTTACATAAGAATTTGATTAACTAATACTATAGTAAAAGCATTGTTTATAAAAGATCAAAAAGAGGTGCTATTTAATGATTCACATAGTCAAAGTTCGAAGCAAATTCAACCAATCAAAATCACATAAATAGGCAAAAAAGAATAATATCCACAAGTTATAAACTAAAACAAAATCATAAAAAAACAGACACAATACATCATAAAAAAAAAAGTGTCCTATCCACCAGAATGATGTGTTTGGCGTGCGTTGTACATGTATCGGTGTCTAAAACGTGTTGGATATGGGACACCCCTAAAACTAAGGGTGTCCATGCTTCATAGAAAAACAGGTATAATAAAAAGTTATAAACTACTGGAACAAAATCATAAAAATTAAGCACCATTCATCTTACAAAAGCTGTCCCTTTTCATCAGAACAATGTCCTGACCGTGTTGGGGCGAATATACAGTACTTTTTAGTTGGACACCTGAATGAGGTGTCGTACAGGTGTCAAAGTCCAAAACATATCAGACACATGACACGCCTAAAACTAAGAGTGACCGTGCTACATAGCAAACAAAAATAACTCATAACCACAAGTCCACAACACGAATCACATTCCTTCAATATGTGGTTAGTTCTTTTTCAATTTTAGATTTTCAAATTTGCTTTCTTCCTTCTTCCTACAGGAAAAAAAAAGGACAATGAATTGAAACGGAGTCTGAAACATACCTCAATCGACGTAGCTCATTCCACTCCTCACTAACCGGCGATTGAACCTCATCAGAATCACTAAATGCAGAATCAGAACCAGTATCTAAACCAGATCCTGTATCACCAAAAGAACTCGAGCTCGAACTCTCTGTTTCATCGAGATCAACATAATTATCTTCCACACTTTTTAAACCAGAATTCCCAATTATATTAACTTCCACATCCTCCTCATCTCTCCAACACACTGGATTTTGTTCAATTCCTTTGTTTTCAGTTTCAGCCTTCAGATCCAAATTTTGTTCTTTTGGTTCTGAAATTGAAACATGGAATTCAACATTTGTTACATTATTAATATTATTATTGTTCTTATCTTTTTCTAGGGCACCAACTTCTTTTTCTTCAGATTTTCCGTGTTCCAATTCTGTGTCAATTTTTTGAACCATTATCTGTTCAGAAACCAGGGAAACAACAAAATCATGATCAAAATTGGAAGAAATTGATATGAACACAAACCCATTTGAAGAAATCAAATGCTACCAATTCTAAAGTCATCAAAATCAAAACTTTCACGGAAAAAAAATTATAAAAAAAAAATAATAAATTGTTTATGGAACAAGATTAAAATACAGACAAGACAAGAACGTTAATCTATACGAGGTTCTTACAACACTAACAGAATTCAAATTCACATGAAACTATGAAGAAAAGGAAAAGCAAAACAGAGAGAGAGAGAGAGAGAAAACACTTACCAGTGAAAACTTGCGTATCACTACTCTGTGTGGGACAGTAAAATAAAATCTCTAATCTCTCTATTGAGATATATATATCTTTAATAAAAAATAAATAAAAAATAATGTATATAAACACGACAATAAGGAAGTATATTTTTAACATTCTTTATTTGATTTAATTTTGAGTCAAAGAAATATTAATTTTATTTTTTATTTTTTGGGATTAGATTATTTTATTTTAATTCTCTGACCTTTGAATTTTATTATTTTAAAAAATATAAATTAATATTTATATGAATTTAATATATATATATATTATTAATTTAAAGAATTTTTATACTAACAAATAATTACAGTCGTATTATGTTAAAAAATATTTCACTTTATGATAATCACTTATAAAATAATGAACATAAATGATTATAATGTGTTGATAATATAAAATATTTTATAATATAAATTCACACAATTTAATTTATGATTTATTTTTAATTTTTTGAATAATAATTTTATTATTTTTTAAATATTTTTTATTTTAATGTTTGATGAGGTAGATAAATATAAATTCACTTAATCCCAAAAAAGACAAAAAATGCTAAATAAAAACAAAATAGTTTACTTGATTCTTAAAAATTGTACCAAATATTGGTACGTTGACTATGTTCCTCTAAATAGAAGATTATCGTATTACTCTTAATAAAAGAGTTATCATATAATTATAAACTTTTATTTTTTTATTTAACAAAAAAAAATTATTAATTTAATAAATAAAAAATAATAAAATATAAAAAAAACAAAATTATATTAATAAAATAATATTAATAAAATCAAATAAAATATATTAAATTAAAAAAAAAATACATCACCACCATCATAAATCTGCAAAAATACTGACTTTACGTTCTGTCAGTGTTACAAATAACAATTCACTGTCATCAGACGCGGTATTTTCTATAATTTCTTTAGAATTCAGTGTCTAATTCCTTGAGTCAGTTTATGCTAATTTTTATTCCATGTATAATCTCGAGACTAAAAATTATATGGAGCGTAGTGGTTCTAATTCACATTCAACTTACGATAAAAATAATGATCAAAATGAGAATCAATGATAACAACATTAACTCGTTCAAAGAGTTAGACAAATTTGACGACAATCTAGAGGTGAAATTGGAGGACATTTAAGTAGACATCATTAATTTAAATTTCATGTATTTTTTTTTTCAATTATTTTGTTTAATTTTATTAATATAATTTACTTTTTTTATTATTGTTATTTTTTTATTTATTATAATCGGAGAAAAAATAGGAGGGAGTTTAATATAATAGAATTAAGTTGCTAAATTATTTCTAAAATAGGAAAGAATTGTTAACATAATTGAATTATTGTATTAACTTTGATGTATTTTTTTTTATTAAATATATTGTGTTTGATTTAAATAGTATAATTTTATTTTTTTAAATATTTTTATTATTTTTATTTATTAAATTAATAATTATTCTTTTATTAAAATAAAAAAAATTATAAATTATCGCATCAACTTCAATAAAAAAGAAGATATATATAAATAAATAAATAAATAAATAAAAAACATATTACTTATCATAAACGTTTGCAAAAATGGATTGGTGGCATGTTAGCTCATATTATTTGTATGCTATTCATTAGCACAGAATCCCAATAAATTTAAAGTTTTATTCCTTATGTAATGATTGTTGGATTAAGTTGAATATTAGTGAATTAATTTTATTTGTTTTTTAACAACTCAACTAGCCTAAAAATTTAATGCATTTTTTTAATATTGATGGGTCAATCTTTTGACTCACTGATATATGGAGCAGTGGCAGAACTTAAAAACAATTATGGGAGAACCAAAATAAAATAAAAAATGCATGAAAAATACATTGTTTTTTCGCAAAGAAAAATACAGTTCAAATTTTTTATTTGTATTTTGAGACTTTAATTTATATGTTGCTCGAAAATGTAAATAAGTAACAAAAATATCACCTAAGCATAGAACTTGTGACATAATTATTTTTCAAAATATTAGTTAGTTGTTACGGCAAAATGTAAATCCTTCACATATATATTATATAGTATTATATATCTCTTCGATCTCGAATATAAACAATAAAAAAGTCATATTTTAATGTCTTAAATATAAGTAAATTTTGACTAACTTTACCATATTTGGTATAATAGTTCACACAATACATCTTAATTAATGTAGATTTTATTTTCCCATAACTCATTTGATTTTCATGAACAAGTTATCATGAAGAACAACTTAGAGAATGTAATGAATCCAACTACTTTTCTTAAAGAGTGTGAAATATTACCATAGAGTATATATTAAATGTTGGGATTTAGAATGGATTGCTAGTCTACATGATGCTTCGTCACTATTTTAGATGAATTGATGGGCAGACATACTACTCTACTTTGAGTAATTAAGCGTGACTTTTAGATTCTTGTAAATACACATCATTTTTTTTTTTTATTGTTAGTATTTAATAATCACTTAATCTGATCTTGGATCTAACGGAATGGGAAAAAAAATCTAATAATGTGATGAATCAGATCTGAATTTCTACTAAGAGAAGCATCTACATTTAGTGTTTAACGCACTACGAATAGAATATAGAGGAAATGATAATGAAATTTATACACAACTACAATGTATTGAGTTCTAACATAAGATATAATATTCAAGTTAACAATATCGGTATTTTATAAGTTGAGTAAGATATCACAAATAAGAAATCCATATTCTAAATTAGCACTTATCAATTTACTCCTCAATAATAATACCTATATAATACACGTTTATTGGGTTTGGCTCCAACATTTAGATGATCTTATATATCTTACTCCTTTGGTGATGCAATCAATCACATATTTAAAAAATTTATCAAAAATAATATTATTTTTAATTTTCAATGTAATATTAATAGTTAAATTTTTTAATTTTATCTTCTAATTAATATTACATGCATAATTTTTATCTATGATAATAGTATTCAATAAATACATCAATACTTACTAAGGTTAATTTGATAAAATTAATATTTTTTTTTCCTTCATTTATACATTTTTTTAATATATATAAAATAATAAAATACGACTAATGTTTAATGATGATACACTATCGGTTTAAATATTTTACACCGACAACAAATATAATGCATTGATTAAAAAATTATTAAATAATAAAAATTATAATTATAATTATACAGTAGATTCAATTACCATTCACTTTCAATTTAAAATTAATTTAATAACGATAGTAGCTATGTCAAGAAACCTAATAAATTTTATTATATTTTATAATATTATTTATTTATCTTTTCTTTATAAAAACAATACAATAAACTAGCAATTTAAGTTTTAATTTAATTCACAAAATTTAATATTGTTAATTCTAAATTCGATTATGAAATATTGTATTTGTGTGAGTTATTTATCAGTTTTTTTTGAGACAAAAATAAAATAATAGAATAAAATATTAATCCACTTGTTGAAATTATATAGTGTTGTCACTTTGATTCTCAACTTAATTCAAAATTCAAATTAATTATCAAATTATCTAGATGTATATCAATTTAGTCCTAATTATATAACTGTTGAAAAAATTTATTATAATATATTAAAATTTTCAAAAACTATTTTAATGGATTAGAAGATTAATTTAGGTTTTGGGCTAAATAGCTTATTAAAATGGTGTTTTATTTCTTGTCTTCATTTCAATCAATTCCATCACTCACTCAATCTGTGAAATGGGTAACCAAAGAGGAGTTCTGATTATCGTTCTCTTCTTCCTCGCATTCATCGCAGTCTCTCAATCCGTTCCATTCATCGTCTTACATGGTTTCTTTTTCCTCCTTAAGTTTCATTTTAATCAAATTATGTATTAAATTTGTTTCTTTTATTACTTGCTCAGTTACTGTTTGATAAAATGTCTTCAACTCTAAGATTTCTTTAATTTAATTAAAATAATAATAATTTATGTAATTTTTTTTGTAGTTAATCGTTGCTTGTTTATGTTGCAATATTTTCTAATTAGTTTCTTGCTTCAATTTTTATATATTGGATCAGCGATTGTTGCTTTTGTTCAACTCAATGTTTAGTTTAGTTTAGTTTAGTTTTTTTCTTCCTCATTCGTTGTTGGTTGATATAAGTTCTTATATGGGTTGACATGATCCAAGGTTTTAAATCACTGCCACGTTAGTTAAGTGGTTGGATTCAAGTGGATAATGAGTTTCAGTTAAGGACGATCGGGAGTACCCGAGTTCGAACCTTGGCTGCAACAATTATTGGCTAGGTTTTACGATTTTGTCAATATTCAGATTTGAATGCATGTTTTAGCAAGAACACTTGATAGATGCAAAAGTTTTGGATGGTCAGCAATAAGATACTGATTTTGTGTTTGGACTTTTTGTCAGGTATTGGAGATCAATGCAAGAATGGAGGAATGAAAGAGTTTGTGGAGCTTTTAAGTGATTGGTCTGGTTCTCAAGGATACTGCTTGTATGCCATCATTAAATTTGTTATATTTATGCAGCTGTTATCACTTTTTGTTCTTTCATAACTTCAATAATAGATACAAATTTCTTTTAACCCTGAAAATTTACATTATGGATGTAGCAAATCTTTATTTAGTTATTTGTACTTGGTGTATCTGTAGAGAAATTGGAAATGGAATGTGGACTTCTTGGACCAAGCCCCTTATTAAACAGGTGACTCTTGAAAAATGTGTTGATTTTATTGAAGTTTGGTGTTTGACAGTTTAGTAACTGTTTATTTACTCTATATCCTTGCAGACGGCTATTGCGTGTGAGAAGGTGGTGAAGTTGTTTGGTAATTTTCTGTCCTAGTAGTTAATCGTAATTTGTTTCTAAATAAGTCTTTGTTCCTATCTATAGGTAAAGAAAATGAGTGATCTAACTCACGGTTACAACATTGTTGGACTTTCTCAGGTAACTCTATACTATGCAACAGTGTTTTTTGTTTTGCTTTTGTTTTTGGTTTTTGCAATCAATGTTGTGAGACTGTGTTGATTTGCCCTTTGACGTTTTTTGGAATTAGTTTGTCTGAAAATTTTGTAAGGAACAATATCTTTTAAGATTCTTTTCATCTATTTAGCTTGTATATGTTTGGAGAACATTTGAAGTCTGCAGTTGCAGTCACTTAATATTTACGGATTAAATGCACAAATCTTTATATGTATATATATGTTTCTATATATACTATAAATATTTGTTTCTATATATAGCATAAACATTATAAATACTAGTTCAAATGAATGGTAGTGATGTAAAAGAAGGTGAAACATGAAATCCTGTTGCAATCTAATGGGAAAAGTTAAACCTACACTAACCTCTTCTGATTAGACCGCTAACTAATGTCTCGGACCTTTGACTAGATCAGTTCACCCTATTGTGTTATAGAGGCATCCAAACCAAAAAATTATGGCAGTTTTTTCCCCGGCTTGTTCGACCTTCATGTTCTAGTATAGTATTACTCATCTTAAGGGTTTGACTATTCATGCATTTGAATAAAAAAAATCGTATTTTAACAGCATATTTGTTATTTTGGTTACCAGGGCAACATGATTGGTAGAGGGATTATTGAATTTTGCGATGGCGGACCTCCGGTAAGAACTTATTTGTTTCCTATAAATTAGATTTACGAGTCTAGTTTAATAATATAAAAAAGGATTGACATTTTTTCTTTTGTAACATATCATTCACATCATATTAGTACTATTTTATTAATCTGGGTATTGCTTTTCCTTCCTCTAAACCTAAAGGGCCAAAACTCAATAACTTTGATAATTGTTTTTATAACACTATTCTTTTCTTTAAGTTTTCTTAGCTCTTCTTAGTAGTTATTCTATTTCCACCAATATTTTGTGTACTGTATTTCACTTTTATTCTGTCTGTAATTCAGGTTAAGAATTTTATATCCCTGGGTGGTCCACATGCCGGCACCGCTTCTATTCCATTATGCGGGGTATGTGAACTTTCAACTACTGTGTTCAGAAAGTCTCAGTCATTCTTCTATATGATTCAGAAAAAAACCATTTAAAATTTTAATAATTAAGCTGTTAAATATCTGTAATTATGTTTAAGTTATCTAAATGTGGTCTAACATAAGTTTTTTCTCTTCCTTTTTTTTCCAGTCTGAGTTGGTATGCACCCTTATTGACAGTGTAATACAATTAGGAATCTACAGCAGCCTAGTTCAGGTTTCTACTTCACCTTTTTACTCTTTTAATTTTATTGAGATGATAGCTATGTAGTTCTTACTTACTTTCATTTTGAAAATATTTTGCTTGTAAAATCCATTTCTAAAACATATGGTATACTTCCCTAACTTTTATCCAATGTGTTGGTGCAGAACTCTCTGGCTCCCACTGGCTATGTTAAAATGCCAATAGTAAGTATGATTATGCTTTTCTCAAGTAACTCTGTTTTGGATGATATTTTCGTCGATATTTCTTTCAATCTTCAAAAATCTCAGCCGTGCATATAAGGAGATGTTGGTGGTGCAATTCTTCATACTGTATCATATTTCACAATGCAGTCTTGACCTTCCTTGTGTCAATTGCATTCATTTTACTGAAGAAGTATCATTCAATATAAGTTGCCTTTTGCTTGTTTGATTGCATCTGACACATTAGCAAACTATTATGGTATACTATCTTTGATCAATGACATTTTTAGATTGAATAGACTTATTTGAGTTTATCTACTAATATAAACACTTGTGAGATTGTCTGGAAAAGCTTATGGAAACATCATATAACATGTTCATAAGTTCTTTTGAGCTTATTTCTATAAGCTCTGTAGGATAACTTGCGAAAACAGCTTAGAGTTTATATGAAAACAATTTAACTTTATTTATCTTATTATAAAAATAGCTTATCCATAAGCACTTGTGCTAAAAGCACTAAATTAAGTGGCCATATGTCCAAATAAGTTTCCCATGATGGACACGACTTACACATTAGATGAAAGGAAAAATAATCTGTTTATTTTTTCAGGATATTGATGGCTACCTTAAGGGGTGTAGGTTCCTTCCAAAGCTTAACAACGAAATAATCAATAAGAGGAACTCCACTTACAGCCAAAGATTTTCTAGTTTAGAAAATTTGATCCTTATTATGGTGCGTTAAAAGAACTATGTATAGTAATGTCTTCTTGTGTCTCTTGTTAATTGAACTTTCCAATTTACAAATATTATGTCAATATGGCTTATCTATCTTTCTTTGTTTGTCTGCATGAAAACTAGTTTGACCAGGATACGATTTTAATACCGAAAGAAACAGCATGGTTTGGTTTTTATCCAGATGGAGCATTACATCCTGTGTTACCAGTACAACAGGTAATGTAAACATTTCATATCTACAGTTTATTTTTGCATTGTTGCTTACCCAACATCTTCTGTTTTGAGCCGGGTTATACGGTTGACCACTTACCACTTGATAGGAGGTTTACGGTGGACCAATATTTAAAAATTACCTAATCTCTACTCTAATGACAACCAACGACGTCCCTCGGAAGTAGAAGTTCACGGTCCTAGTTGTTTTTATGGCTCAAACAGTGATCTGATCGGTGTCTATATTCGTTTTCGTTGTTTTTGTCGAGCTAAGATTGACCAAGTCACTGTCTCAGCCGTGATGACGGGGAAGGTCGCAAACTATTACTTTCGAATTGTGACGTCTGTCTTTGTTGAAATGTCGAACGATTTTCAAGTACCGGTCCATGGCGGACCATGCATAGAATTTGCCTTATTTTAATGGTGCCGTGTTTAAATTCTCTCTCCTCTTATCGTCATGAGGCTGACATTCCCCTCTTGAAAATATGATTTGTTTCAGAAGTAGGTCTCTATTTAATCTTTTTTGCTTTATCTTAAATTTTTGCATTTAACAAAAATGGTAGGGATGAAAAATATTTTATTGTTGTTCAATGTAGGTGTTTAAAATTAAAAATAAAATAGAACATGTTAACATTGTATTTTTTAGTAATTCACAACATATTTAAGCTATTTATATCATTTTTCATAATTGAATATTTGATGTCCAAGCAAGCTTTGTTTTCTGCAGACTAAGCTCTATACTGAAGATTGGATTGGCTTACGTGCATTAGATGAAGCTGGGAAAGTTAAATTCTTTAATGTGTCAGGAGATCATTTGGATATCTCTGACAGCGACATGAAAATTCATATAGTCCCATATTTGAAGGACCAAATGAAAGAAACTTGATTCCAATCTTGGAAAACCATGTTTCTTGCATTGGCATTGATAATTGATTATTGTATACTAATTTAGAATTCACTTTCTTGAAATTTGCTTAATTTATTAGTTTATCCTCCCCTATAAAAGGTCTTGTCTACTTAGAAAGAACCTTGCGTGAGATGTCCAGATAAGTTTTGTATCTGTGATTAGATTTTTTTTTTTACATGGAAATGAATTTCATTAAATTATGTCAAGTATCAAATCAAAAGCCATTAGCAATACATTTTAGAGTTTCTTCAATCCAGATATATTCAAGATTAGAGATTGCATACTTAGCTAGATAATGCGCTGCTTGATTTGGTACGAGCCTAACATGCACAAAGCTTACATTACAAAAAACAAAAATGTAGGAGAGACTTTCACACTCATCAACATTCGAATAATAAAGTATAAAAATTTACAAAAATACCATTTATTTGGGAGGGAAATGTTTCATGGACTTAACAATTTTTAATAATAATAATAAAGATTCATTTTTTTTTATTAAATATTTCAACTATTACTTGGTAAATAAAATTTTAGTATGTGTATAAATTAAATTATTAATTTAAATTTTATCAATATTTACTTTAAAAAAAAAAAACAATATGGGATGATTTGTATTAAATTTTAAATCCGATAATATATGATATCATTATTTATCCTTAAGTTTTAGTTCAATTGACAAATGCCGATATTGTTAAGTCGAACGTTTTATTCTTAATTACGTACCATCTTTCTTTAAGAAAAAAAATGATATCATTTTATCATTTATTCGAAAATGGCATGAAAAAAAATATTAAGTGTTGTAAGAAATATCTTGCTGTTGTTTGAGTAGGTTCATTTAATATCCATGTAATATGATGTAAAGTTTGTATTGAGTAATATCATCAGCACCAGTGGTCTAGTGGTAGAATAGTACCCTGCCACGGTACAGACCCGGGTTCGATTCCCGGCTGGTGCATTTGTTGAGAGCTATGACGAATTTCTGCATAACTGTGAATGATGGGTTATTCACTATAACTACTAATAGTAGAAAAATATGTGCAACGGAGCTCTTCTTATATTTTATTTGAATTTTTCCTCAACAAAGGATACCTTTTATTTGTCGTATAAATCAATTCACAACTACATGAATTTTTTTCTAAAGTATGTTTACAATATTATAAAATGGTCATCTACAAAAAATTAGTTCGAAATTCAATTTCTACTCAGTATTTTTGTTATTTCAATTTTAGGTTTATGACATTTAAAAAATTCATATTTAATTCACATACAATTAAAAAAATTTAAATTTTTGTTAATTTTTTTTATAATATTCTAAATATACTTGTAAAAATTTATTCAAAAACTTAAAAGTCGAAGAAAAAGTAAAAACATTTTGTTCCATTTAATAATATTCCTTTTGAAAATTAACAATTCTTTTAAAATGTTAAATATAGTCAAAGATGGTTATAGATAGTTACAAGTTGATACACTTAAATTTGATTATAAGTCGGTTAATATTAATTGCAAGTTAATTAAGATTTACTAGTTTAGTTATCGAGATAAATATAGTGTTTTATATTCTCATTGTAATAAACTTCTCTTTATTTTTATTTAATGTGTTTTTTCTAATAAATCATTTTCCAATCACACAAAGTGCGCAGTTTGACTTGGTATGTAACAAAACCATATTTGCATTGCTTTCGGAGAATTGATATTTGAGAACAATTTCTCTATCAAATGATATCAAACTTCTTCAATATTCCTCCAAACACTTTATTTTGGAATACTTTCCTTTCTAAATTGGTAAGAAATTGATGTTACATATGTTTCTTCAAACTATTTTGATTTTCTCAATTTATAAATGTTGAATGCTAACAAAAATTATATATATATGTTTCTTTCAAGCTAAATATATTTTCTAATTTGTATTAATGTTGATTTTGTTGATCTATAGTTACCATGGATCCCTTTAGAGGTCAGGGTGGCATTCAAATGCTTCTAACTGCTGAACAAGAAGCCCAACACATTGTTACTAATGCAAGAAACTGTAAGTTTCAATGTTTTTTTTATCATACACGAAATATAAACAAAAAAAGTACATGTATCTGAATCAAAAATTTGATCCGGACACAATTGTCATGATTTTTATTAATATAATGAATGAAAATTTCTTAGTAAGGACTCAAAGATTGAAGCAAGCTAAAGAAGAGGCTGAGAAGGAGGCAGCTCAATATAGAATTCACATGGAAGATGAATACCAAAAGTCACTTTCAGAGGTATATACACACACGTTTACATATGAATTTGATTTGTATTTTCTGTCAATATAAAACATTTTTACACATATATATAATATAATGATGACTTTATTTTGTTACGACAATTCTTAAAATATTTCTACAAATAATCTATAGTATGAAATATAATTGAATGTATGCATAAAATAATTATATATTTATTATCAAGACATAACAATTAATCTTCTTTTATTCGATAATCGTAATTTTACAAATTGGACCACATTCTATAATACATAAAAATTGATCTCTTTATATGTATACACATTTACACATATAATGTATTTGTGTATGTAAAATGATATCTAAGTGACCATAAAGAAATTTATTTCTTTTTCTTTAGACCACTGGGAGCTCAGGATCAAATGTAAAAAGGCTTGATCAAGAGACAGATGCTAAGATTAGAAACTTAAAGAAATCAGGTTCAAAGGTCTCAACAGAAGTTGTTGACATGCTACTCAAATATGTTACAAATATTAAAACATAATGGCTTATAAGGTTAGTATGCTAATTCCTCTTTCAAATTATTTTTGTAATCAGCCCTAAATGAAACCTTTTCTAGTTTTGACAAAAATTTAAATGTGGAAACTATAGTTTATGAAGATGGAGAAAATATCAACCGACTTTAACCTTTTTCTTGTCTAATTATTAAGAGTATAGCAACCATTTTCATAAAGTGTTGTAACACTTACTCATTTCAAGTGGATATATGTTGTGAAACATTATCAAAATTAAATAAAAAAATGTTTTTCTTAAAAAATAAGATAATTGACAATATTCTATTTGATATAAGGATTTCAATTAACATCCTACAAAAATTTGAGTTTGAATGTTGTTGTCAAAAATTTCCTTTGTGGATAATGTGTTATCTTTATACGTGTTTTTTGTATCACAGATTTTCCTAGTCTAGCGAAGTCTTGAGACTCAACTCACCTAAACTTTTTATTTGTAACGGTGAAACTAAAATTTTCATTTGTCATATATTTGTAAAAGTTGTAACTTATCTATCATTTTTTGGTGGGAAATATACAACTAGTCAACTATTAAGTTCCAATGTTAGTTGTTCTTGTTCTATAAATAGTTTATTTCTTACAATTCAATTAGTCTTTGTTTTTTTTACAGTAATTCATTTAGTCTTTGTTAGTTACTATATTTAATTACATATTTATTGTTTTTGTTTTCTTAGGATTCAGTAATTGATGATTATGCAATATAAGAAGTCATCACCTACAATAAAACAAGCAAAACTAAGAAGATTCATTTGAGTTCACTATGGGTTGCCATTGCATGAAGACTATAGCTACAAACTCCTGCCTCAAACAACCATCACTTGTCTTGTCACAAAGTGAACGAAAGTGTTGTTTTTCTCTCCTAGTTACTATATAGTACATATTTAGTAATATATTTTATATTATTAATAATATTTAAGGGAGCATGTTTTTCTTTTCATGAATTTATGTGTAATAACTCCAATCATCATGTAAGGTAAGAGACTCAAGTTCTCAAAATATTTTACCATTAGTGAAGACAAGTCGTCTAAATTGTTACATAAAAATCACATGACTCGTCATAATTTTAGACTTCAAATCTTAACCTCAAATTTTATACAACAACTAAGATCACAATAAAAAAAATGTTAGATAAAGAAAAGTTGCAACCAACCTCAAGTAATAAATAAATTGTCAATAAAAATCTTTAGGCGAATAAAATTGAACCATGATTTGACTCTTTTTCTTAAAGCATGTTTTAGATGTGGAAACCATTCGAAAATTATCTCAAATGGATACACATCCCACCACCAAACCTTGATTTACTTGGATTGAATAGAGCACTACCATCCACATTAAAAGCCACAAAAAGAGACAAAATTTGCACCAAAAATCACATTAATGTAGTAACAAAGAGCAACTACATGCAGCCAATTTGTGTAGAAGAGGATAGATTCATTGTCAAACACCAAAATATTCTCAGTATACCTAAATAACCCAGAGCACAATTGAGACAATGGTAACATACTTTATTAATACTACATGATGAATCCACCTCAGCTAGCCACTCATAAGCCCCATGATGCTAGATGTCACATGAATGTGCATATAAGATACCACATTGCACAAAGACACATAGGGGTCATACTATAAGTTGGTAATTCCATTTCCAAATACACTAACTTTCCAAGCAAGTAAACATTCTAGGAACAAGCAATCCTTGCAAGATTTGAAGGGAATGTGTAAAACAATTTAACCATACATATTTTTGTCACCCTCCACCCTGCCAACAGTTTGCTTTTTTTGATTATAAGATGTTCAAATGAATACCAAAGATTATTGAAAAATAAAAGATTTTCTTGCGTTCAATCGTAAGAGCACATGTTAAAAAATCAATTATAAATAGTGGTGAAAATAGTGTATTCAACTATTAGAAAGTTTAAAAATTGTTTCTTTCGATGCGTAATTTTTACTTTTAAATTCTTTAACAAGTGCTCTAAAGATAAAGATACATGTTAAAAATAACCTTAGTTTTATTTAACAGTGAAAGTGTAAAACTCTATTGGACTTGAAGGGTCAAATCAAGATGCTATATTATATAAATGTGTTCCATTAATATTCTATTGCAAAAGGGATTATTCATAATTGACGTAAACCAATCCCTTAGTAAGTAGTCTCTTAAAGTAAGCTCTAAACTTATAATTATACATAAATAATACAAAGAAAAATTAATCATCAAGGCAATAAAATTTATACCAATTTGCCTAAGTCTAGCCTTGAATGACATGAAAAGATTGATACAAGAAAGGGCTAGAAATACATCTCAACATAAGAACTGTTCACTTAGCAGTTCTAAAAAAGACCAATGATAAGGAGAACCAACCTTGTCAATTCATAACTTGCTTCACTTATAACAAGATCAGTGAGCAGTGTTCTTATGGCAAGTTGGTAGTTTTTTTTGTGTACATGTGAAAATGTCACAGATTCACAAATGTCCAATATGACTGGAGTAAATGAACAGATGCATTGATCTACACGGTATGTTCTATGTGGTGATACTCGAGATTGCGAAGAACGATCCTCGCAAAGATTTTTGCTTCAAGAGGCGCAGTTGCTGCCGCGGCTGCACTTCGTAGGACTCTTGCTGCCCCTGCGTTCTGCATGAGGCTGGCATGGTGCACGGCGTGTCGTCCACCAGGAATTGTAAACTGCAATTGAAAGATGGAGGATACATAAAAGTCAGTATTCAAACTTGGTATAGATCAGGGTTTTAAACAGGTCAAGGTAACAGTAGTGGGCGATCTTTGATATTGCTGAGAATTGGAGTCAAATGTGGCTGATGCAGCCTCAATTGCGATCTTTGATATTTCGGAGAATTGGGGTCAAATGTGGCTGGCCAATGCAGCCTCAATTGCAGTTGAATTGAGGTTTCAGCAATATCAAAAACCGTTATATGGTGGCCCAGATCGCGGTCGCAGACATTTGTTTAAAACCCTTGTATAGATGAAAACCAAGTAGGTTGCTACAGTTACCTGAAGAAGAGCAAATGCTGCACAAGCTTTGAGTATAGATGATGGATTTCTTAGCATAGTAACAAATCTTCCAACTTCAGCACCACTAGGGAACAATCAAAAATAAAATAGTGTAAATATCTTGGAATTAAAAAAATAAAACGTGGTTGCCAGAAAGAAGAAAAAAAATGAGTGATGTAAGTTAGAACTATAGGAGCATAAGATACTCCCTCTGCTCCTTTTTATAAGAGACATGTAGGTTAAAATTTAGTCAACAAAAGTTGATGTATCTGATCTCTAATCCATTTTATGAACTAGATACATCAACTTTTTTTTGACTGAATTTTAACCAAACTGTCTCTTAAAAAAAGAACCAGGGGGAGTATTCCATAAACAAAGCCAAAATAAGAGAGAAACAAAGGATTAGTTAAATAATATATACTCGAAAAATTAACACATTTTTTGGAATGAAATATAAACAAATAGTCAAATTTCTCTCATATTTAATGATAGTATCTTGTAACTATTTTTCATTTCCAATGATCCAATTTATTAGTCATAAAAAATAATTTAGACAATAGACAATTTTTTAATTGAGATTGCATAGATTAAATGTGAATTAAATGTAAAGTGATTTATGTTGGGATATATACATTTATGTAAAAGCCTCAAAACTCTAGTTAGAAGTTAGAATCAATTCTAAAGGAAAAATCAGTTATACTCGAGCAACATCCAAATATGTCAAAATCAATTCTACATCTCTT
Source organism: Cicer arietinum (assembly GCF_000331145.2). Lineage (NCBI taxonomy): Eukaryota > Viridiplantae > Streptophyta > Magnoliopsida > Fabales > Fabaceae > Cicer > Cicer arietinum. Next base: position 1,783,559 of record NC_021162.2, read on the forward strand.
GAATCAATTTTGCCTTGTCCAAAATTGAAAGAAAACATAGACTTAACCTTAGTAAGGTACAACTCCATAAAAAGAGCTACTTTAACTGGCATTACAAGGCAAGACAAACCTGCATCTCAGATGTCCCGCTTCATGAATACGAGCACCTTCAGTAACCTGTGCTAGTGCTGCAGGAGCTGACGATGATGCAGCAGCTGCAAATGCTTGTTGATTAGAAAACATACGAACAAATGCTTCAATGTGTTTCAGAGCCATCCTTCTAGCTCCATCCAAGCCCACATTCTTAGAAACAACTTCTGACAAGGTGCCCACTAAAGCAAATTCATCCATTCTGCAAAACACGTCATGATACTAACTCAAAAAATACGCATGAAGTGGTTTATCATATCATGTTTAATTGGTTAAACACTTTACTTCACCATTTTAATTTGTTTCAGATATTCATTTTAGTGATGGAAGGGAGAAAAAAATGTATGAATTTGATATTTGTGAACGACATATTGTATGTTATCGCAGAAGACAAAGTAGTGATACAGTCAACAACAACTAACCAAACCTTATCTCACTACTAGTACTAGGGCCGGCTACATGGATCAAACAACGTCATAATGTTATGTCATATATCATATCTCTATCCAACTCATTAATCTCTAGGTCTTAATAATTTTGCTTATAGTTTTTCTAGGTCTTTTTCTGCGTCTAACGATTTGACTAACCTCTATTTGATCTACTCTCCTTACTACAGAATCTACAAGTAGAAGACAAAGTACTAATCTTTATTTATACTTGTTGGGATATTTGTCGTATTTGTTTAGATTATATCCCCTTTTAATTGATTCTATCATCTAATCTTAGGGGTCGAGTAGGTTAAGCTTTATGTATATATATTGTATAATATCCCTTTCTCTTCCATACAAGAGACATAATATTATTCAACTTAATGTCCGTATCACAATCTATCCAAGATCTTTTGACTACCCGCTATTGGGTCACTCGGGCTAAGTGTGAGAGGACGTGTTGAGAATCTCACATCAGATGGGATATAATCTAAAAATGTGTTTATAAGTAGCATGCTGGTTTTGTAGGGTTGAATTAGACCTAACCCAAATTACAAGAATTTTAGACTCCTAATACTAATTAAGAAAACAAAATATAATAAATGTGGAAATATATAATCCAAGTTACTCCAAATTACTATAACATGTTTTAATATCATTTTCTTATATTCCAACACTACATCTCAAACTAAAGCTTACTTTCATTAAATTATTACCTCCCATCAAACATGTAGGCCAAAGCAAGTGCCGCCATAAATCGTGCCATTTTTGACACTGATGAAGAACAGAGATCAACAAGTGCCGATACTCCACCTTCCTCTACTATTCGTAAGGCATTACCAGGGTTGAAAGCAAGATTCCATAGTGCTCCAGCGGCAGTTTCATGAACATCCTGCATTTGAAAAGTGGTTTGGATTTAAGCAACATTTGGCACACACAAAAATATTAAGATGTGAAAAGGATGTACAAGCAAAAAATATCATAAAATGCTTCTTAGATGAGAAATACTTATGATGACTGTAATGCAAGAACTTGCACACACATACACAGTACTGCAAGCCTATAATGCAGTAAAAAATACATCAGCACGGTCCCAAAGACAGGCTTTAGCATAATGGTTGCAATTGTATATATGCAACCAAAGTCATCAAGTGCGACATTCTTTTGATCAGATTATAGAAGGAAAGGGTTTAGTATATACGGTCAGTGAGAATTTCCAAAACTGCAATAACTCAAGTAAACTTTTTATTGTAACCTATTGATGTCGCTTACTTAAAAGCCAGAGAAAAATAGTGACAACATAAATGTCTGTTTAACTACTTGATGAAGAGTGCTGTGTACCATTAATTATTATGAACAAACCCAAAAGAGGAAAAGGCTTTCAGAACACACCAATATAAGTGCAAACAGCTACTATACTAAAGTCTAAAGCAACTTAAAAGACTGCTAATAAGACCAGCGATGAACTAATTAATCGACAGAAACGGGATACATTTTTGGCATTGTAAGAAAGTTGATCTACTAAACATATTATCTGTAGACATTGGAAATCAATAAAATAAATTACCTCGGCTTCAGACCGTGCCAGTGCAATCAGAGGCGCAACCCCTCCTTCTCGTCCAATGGCAATGCTAAGCAAACAAAAACCAACATAAATGAATGTCAATTTTATTCTTGCTGAAGGATAATGAAATTGTGGTGACCAGACTCAAATCCATATATCAGTCAAATAAAAACAAAATGTTAATAAATCTTTCGTTGCAAGTAAATATATTTTAGAAGACAACAAAAAGGACTAAAAAAAACATACATAAGGTACATTGAACTAGATCATTTATCTTATTAGAGAAACTGGGAAAAGTAAAGACCGGAAAAGGCCTTCTAGTTCTTTTTGCTGGAAACTATTTATGATGCTGATAAGAAAAAAAGAAAAGCACGTGCTGAAAACCATGTGTAAATTCATAATGTAGACAGCTGAATATATATTAAACTAACACTCCCTGTCTTATTTATAAGACATAAAAGACTAAATCACAGATGTCAATGAAGCGCACTCAAAGGAGTTAGATTATACTATTTTTTCCCCTAAAATATCCTTGGCAGTTATTAAATGAAACACATTAGCATATAGAAGATGAACTACTAGGAAAACTAAAACTCATAATAACCTAGGGCATGTAAAAGTAATTTTAATAACAAATACACTTAAAAAATGTACTGTTTCTTATATTAAAGACCCAAAAATAACAAATGTCTCTTATAAATAGGACCAGAGGGAGTAATGATTACACGAGTCTCAATTTCCCAAATTACTTGACAGGAACGAACTAACACATGCAACGAACCTTGACACTATATTGAATAACAAGACTAATTACACATACAACGTCCTCCTTCAAGTTGGAGCATATAAATCATATGCACTATACTTGTTACACAAAAACTTACAAAGGAACTTCTTACGATTTAGTATAGATATCTACTAGTTGATAATAGAAATTAATTGACAAAGCTAATGGTTATAATTTCTTATATTTTTCCCAACGAAATGAAAGTGTACCTCAATATTGTAGATGACATGCAAAGCTACTTGGTTGTACATAATATGATATGAGTTATTTGCATTAATATTTCACAAATTAAAGTTCATTCATAAATTGATTTAACCAAAATACGGGCCAGCATTCTGCATTGACAGGACCTAGGTTGTGGAAGAATGACCAAGCTAAAGCACTAGAACAAGTTTCTCAAGTAGAAAAAGTTGAGCCTCAATTATTAGCTATAAAACCTTCAGCCTAGTGGTTAGCCTCTGACAAACTCCAACCAGAGCATGGTATCAATAGTAGATTGAGGAAAATAGCAGTACACCAAAAATACGCTATGTGAAATAGCAGGTAGCATTGCAGACAAATAGCAGAAGCCGTATAGCAGATTCATCAAAATCTGCAATGATATGGCGCTACAGTGTCGCTATTGCCGATAATTGACAATGTTGATCGACAAATTGTCTATTTCCTAATAGGTTAGTCTTGGTATTTTCTTTCTCATTGGTAATTAAATTACATTTCCATTTCAGAACAATAAGAATGCAAAAACAATTCTGATAGATTTTATGTACCAGTCTACAGAAGATCAATTTGGTGCATGACCACAAGATCAATATGAGAAGCATGTGGCGAGGGATAAACAAGAAAAACTACAGGGTAAGTCTGAACCTTGGACAATTAGAAGTCTTAAATGATACACAATTATAGCATTCTTTGTATTACCATTGAAATAACCCAAATTATAGAGATTTGGAATAAGATAATGGAAGATTAGGAAATCACCTAATAGATCATAAAAGGCTTACAAATTTTAAAAATATTAAACAGAGTGGTAAATACCTTATTCCATGATTTCTAATTTTCCATTGCTGCTATTACAATATTTTCATTAAAAACAAATAGAAATAGGATTATAAATATTGATGACAGCAGGTTAGAGGATTCTTAAAATGACAATATCAGCATATTGCTATTATTTAATGTTTAAAAAAAGATATTAGTTTAAAGGGAGAAAGAAAATACAAAAAGGACCGCAAAGAATTCTTCTAGAACACAAAAGAGAAGATAAAAAATGAAAGGAAACTTAGAAAGACAGAAGATCAATACATAAAACTCAACTAGTTCCAAAAACTGAAAAAGTACTACACTCTAAAATAATGCAAATCAATCATTAATGAAAGAGAGAAATATAATTTTCCCATTGGCCAGTTGTCTACTTCAATACTCTAATGCATATAAGAAATTCTAATAAAAAAAATATCCCAAGGAAAATGATTCGGATTCGCAAGAGCAATATTTTCACAATAAAATATAAATGAAACTCTAAAAGGTACCTATTGGCTTCAGAAACAGACAATCCCCATAGAGCACCAGCAGCCCTCTCTTGAAGTCCTGGGGAAGCATTAGAACAAGATTGGGCAAGAGCAACCTACATAAACCACAATGTAAAAGCATAAAAAAAAATTGAACATTTTAGTCTCCCAAAATTTAAATGCTATCGTAAAAAATTTACAGGAGATCCCTAAAAAGATTGATTTTCTTTGGAAAAAAATCTATCTATCTAAAAAGCTACTGCTAATTAACTGAGATAAAATTGAAAATAGTTGGAAAAATTAATCCATAATCTCCCCCAAATATGATTAAATATAAGCTGATTGCAACAGAAAATTAACATTTATCCCAAATCATTTATAAGGATGTGTTTTACTATGTTATGTGTTGTGTTAGTTTTGAACTAGTTCCTTATCATTTCCTGCACCATTTTTTTGTTTATCCAAGTCTCTTACATTTGGAGAAAATTTTGAATATTAGCTTTCACGTGACGGTTTATGTAGAAGTAGAGGCCAAACTCATTTGACAATCTAAAATCGACACTGCAAAGTGGGGCATATATTTGAAGTGTAACTCTTATTTTTGCAATGAGCTTGCTTTAATAAAACAGTCAATTTGGGTAAAGAGTATGAACTTGACTTCCGTTTGGTGCCTGGCATATTTTCTTCACCCCCAATACATTGTAATTTCTTCTATTTTCTTAATGACTTCTTAAAAAAAAAAAAATAACGTGAAAGGGATGTCAAGGTAGTTTTTTGGCCATAGACTCTAAAGACAAAGAAGGTGTAAAGGAACTTCAATAGGGTTTGATTGAAATTTTGAAGCTACTTGTTAGTTGAAGGTCAAGCCATCAAGGGATAATTGTCCTTTTTTATGTGTTATCCCTCCAGTTTAAGGGGAAAGGAGCCAGGTAAATCCGAAGTTTAACTGAGAGGTAACTGGTAAGTATAGTCTAAACAATGATTGTTCCAACCAGGGCTTGAACTCGGGTACTCTCAATCGATTGATTTGTCCTTAATTGTTTTGGGTTTTAGTTTGGAATCTTATTTCACAGAAATTATTTTTGAGAAATCTTTTTAGTAAGTATTTGGGGCAGGTGTGGAGCCTCTCATTTCATGTCATATAGGGTAGGACTTTTCGTGATTTCTAGTGAAGGTTTTTTATTTTAGCTTTTTCAGCTTTGCAGTTATGTTAGGAAGATCTATAATCCTCCATTGCACCTTATCCTTTCTAATTAGAGCTATTTCTTTTCTAGAAAAAAAAAATTTAGCTAAGCAAGGTACAAAACATACCAAAGCCTGAACTCCACCAGCTGCTGCAATGGCCTCTCGATTTCTATCGTCAAATGACAAATTCCAAAGTGCACCAGCAGCTTCTTGCCTATAGAAATATGACAAAACGTCAAATCAACACAGGGAATAGATGAAATATTTGTGCCGGTACAAGAGTAAAGGACAAAGAGAAGCACTAGAGGGAAAATTGTCAAGAACCAACTATCTCAAAAGCATAAGCTATTAGGTGAAGAATGAATGATTTTATAATTTATACTTCTATTAACATTTCTTAACACACCCCTCATGCAAGAACACTTTGAGATTGAAGCGTGGTTAAATCAAAGGTTGTGCTTCAATGTTTTTTATTTATCTCTCTTTGTTTCCATCAAATTCCTATATTGTCGATAAACGCATAAAAATAATGTCAGTACAGTAACACACATGTAAAAATCTCGTAGATCATTACCTGACACCCTCGTGAGGAGAACGTGTAAGTTGAACAAGAGCCTCAAGAGCACCTGCTTCTTGTCCGACAGCAGCATTATTACTGTTGCTATCTCCGTGAGCAGCTAAATTAGCCAATGCACGAGCAGCCTAGTGTTTAAGAGAAATGATGTTAGTTATCCCACACCAATTCGGAGTTGCAGAATGTGTGTGAGAGAAAAAGCGCCGTGCATTGTCATTGTAAACTAGTTTTATATTGTACAATAAGAATCGAGTAATTTGCAGTTATTTTTAAATACAATTACAATATATGATAACACTTTGTCCAAAATAGCATATTGCGGAACAAGAACAATTTGTTTAATTGCAGTTATGTTATTGCGTCACTATAGCCGTTATTTGACAACATTGCTTTATCTACGCCATTATCTATCTGGAATTGGAAAGACAAGTTAGAGAATGAATCCAAAAATCGAATAGGAATAACAAAGAGACTTTAGTCCTAAGCCTTCCAAGTAAAGGAATAGTAGCAAAAAACCGAGTAAGCGAGCCAACCAAAATTGCTCCCACCTCCCCCCACTCACCCCTTCAAAAAAAAAAATTCACACGGAAAAAGGAAATAACAGTTATCAATCTTTAACACACAAAAAACACATTAAAACAACTAAATCTTCAAGTGGCAGACATTATCAACCTAATAAAGTAGCTTCAAAGATTTTAGTAACTAAAACAGATGATACCGAAAGTATAGAGAGTATTACTACAATACTACCTGCTCTTGCACTCCCTCGTATTTGCAGTTACGAGCAAGCATCACTAGAGCATGCACACCTCCTGCTAGTGCAACCTCTGTACTACACTTGTCGTCAGCAGCCAAATTTGCCAAGGCACCAGCTGCACGTTCCTGAAAGAACAAAAAAATCATTGTAAAACAGCAACTTCTACTACTGAACATAGGAAGCAACAAAAAGGAACTTAACACCATGGTTATCAAATCAAGATTCAGGTAGTAAACCGGAAGACCTTTTCTCCAAATCGTGACAAAAGAAAAGCAGTTGGTTATACAAAGTTGACAGCAAAAAGTGGTTGATAACACTAAGTTTAAGTAGTGATTCATTAGAATGAATCGGGATTTGTCATAGTGAATTGGTGTTCAAGATGGGATTTGTCATAGTGAATTGATGTTCAAGATGGGATTCGTGTGAAAATAGATACACGCTAGAGATTCATATTGATTGGGTTCAATTAAGTATTGGATTGAGATATGAATCCCACGTATTGTATGATACTGATAACCATGCTTAACACACTCATAAGCATAAAACAAATAAACTTACTAAAACTCCATCTCCGGTTGAGGACCACTTGAATATAAGATCCACTAAAGCTTGTACACCACCAGCTTCAGCAATGGCACCCTATGATAGAAGCAACTTCAGCTTTTACTTCAAACTTATGCATTAAATTTCAAAACGAAAGAAAAAAATCATATCAGATACAAAATTTAACCTTATGCTCTTCTCCAACAGAGAGATTCCATAATCCCCCAGCAGCCTCTTCAGCCACCAGTTTGTTCATTGACCTAGCCAAACTAGCGAGAATCTCAATCCCGCCCTCTTCTGCAACTGCCTTGGCCACGTTGGCATTCACAGACAAGTTTGCAATAGCCTGCAAATTTAGAAAGGTCAGAGGATATAGACACAGACATTGGTCAGTTCAGGTTTCTCTTGGGTCAGATTTCTTGGCAAAACAATCAAAGACATCCAACAGTACACATATACTGCACAATGGTTATCTACTTAGCACATACACTTCAGATTGAAGGCGTGTCTAGTGTCCGAAGTGACACATGTAGTTACATTCAATTACTTTTATTTTTCAAATTATTACCGTTGTCAATGTGTCAGGTGACAGTGTCAAATAAGTATTGGATTTTTTCAAATAAGTGTCAACAGCTTCGGTTTGTGTTTGTGCTTCAAATAAGTACTTCAACAAATAAGTATCAATTTTTCCATTGACACGTATAAGTAAAAATTATTAGCAATGGTCAGATGGACAAGTCGTATACAAATGGAAACAGTGAATACCTTAGCTGCCTCAGACTGAAGCCCTTCCCTGCAAGATTTTGCCAGGCCAAGAAGGAGGCGTATGCCACCATCTCGCATAACTGCTTCAGCCCTTCCACAATCGATGCTAGCATTTTCATCGTCAATTACAACAAAAGTTGCAAGACCTGTGGCTGCCCTCTCCTGAACATCCTCTTGAGAACTCTGCATTAGACTAAGCAACAACGATGCACCCTGTTCGACCCAGAAATTATCAAGACCCCCCTGTTGAGGGCTCTCTGCAGAACGCAAAAGTATATGTGATAGCATCCATTCAAGCCATGGTATAATTTCATTAAGGCCCTTATCATTTTTACTCTTTGAAGTCCTCCAGTCCAAAAACACATTCTTCCCTCGGTTTGCATTGTCGAAAAATAAAGAAGCTAATCCTTTAAGAATATCGGTAGATTGGGAAATTAACAACTTGTTTTTATATTTACTAGCAGAAAAGCTAGTCTCTTCTTCAAGGATAGGACAATTCAAAGTAATCATAACCCTCAAATTCGGTGATAACGATAACAATCTTGAAACAGCGGATGGACCAATATCAGTTCTAGAAACATCCAATCCGATCAAGTTAGGAAGCATATGCCAAAGATTGGAAACCACACCCCACTTCATACTCGGTGTCCCCGCAACAGAAAGAAAACAAACCGATTGCACATTTCCCAATGCAACCTCATCAACACTCAGACAGTCGATGAACCCGATATCAGTCAACTTCGGACAATAGTTAGCCAATGCATTGATAGCATCAGCATTCACATCCCTAATGCCCGAGAGCCTGAGTTTATTCAAACTAGGACAACAATGAGCTATTGCTTTTATAGCATCACTACTAATTTTATCGCAAAAATCTGGCCCAAGTTGAAGACTCTCGAGTAACTCATGTCGAGCTGCAATCACAGCAACAGTTGCGTCAGTAATCTTCCTGCAATAGTCACCACTCAATTCACGCAAATTCTTAGCTCGAAGATGAAGTAACGCATCAGCAGACTCCGCTCCACGAAACCTAAGCTTCCGAAGATGCACACATCTTGGAGCAAGCAAAGAAGCAACATTGGCATCAAACTTATGCGACCGAAGATCCAAAGAAGTCCACAAACACGGGGAGTTACCGAGAACCCTCCATGTCTTACAAGTTGCTGATAAACTAGCTCGGTCTCGATAACTCAAACACGACAATAACTGAATTACTGTATCATCAGGTAAACTCCTCCAATCAACAACTCCTTGAGGTTCCAAATCTGCAACCTCGTCTTGAATTTCAGGGTAACTAGATGCTGCATTCCCTTTACCTTTCCTTGCCACTTTCCTCCTCACTCTACGGCTCATATTTCAACAAAATTCACACCTTCCCCTTCACCTTCAAACTCAAAAACAAAAATTTCAATACAACTGAAAACAATTCACAAAAACACAACAATCTTAATTCCCAAATTCAAACACCATTGAAATCCAAAAATCCAAATCCAATTAACAACATTTAATATATAAACTAAACTAACCTTTCACCCCAAAAAAAAAAAAAAACCCTAGTCCTAATCAAAGTTAACAAATTACAAAACCAATGAATACTACTAAAAATCCAATTTTCAAAACAACCCAACCCTAATTACAAAAAACAAACAAAACCCATAATTTAAATCAACATAAGAACACATAAAAACAATTAAAAAAAAGCTTTTTTTTATAATCAAACCTGTGAGAGCTCAAACTATGCGGTTGAAAACACAAATCATATACATTTAAAGGGTAAAATCGAAAAAGGGCAAGTTCAAAAACGAAGATGATTAAATGGGGTTTGGGTAGAATTGAACCTAGACCCTAAAAAGGGTCAAGGTGATGATTTGAAAGAGTTGCGACGCAAGAAGTGAAAGGATTAGGGATTGATTAAGAAGAAGATTACGATTGATGAAGGATTTAGAGAAGGATAAATGTAGCAAAAGACGAAAGGGAATTACAGCATTAGGGGTGAAGGGGAGGAATTGGAATGAGGAAGAAAGAAAGAAAGGAAGGAGAACAACAAGCCTATGAAACTACAGCTCATAAAATCAACACTTATTATATGTATCTCAATATTTTGTTACATTATAATTTTTATTTTTTATCTTTTTCATCATATTTATATATAGAAAGTGAGTTATATTTTTATTGAATTTATATATATATTTATCTTATTTGGTTTTTATTAAATATATGCGGAATATGTAACAAAATTAAAATGTATATTTCAATATTAATTCATATGGTATTAATATGGGCTATAAATAGTCATGTATAATGATTTTATGTCATTAAAGTGTAGCAAAGTTAATTATTAGATAGATTGGCAGAATAAAGTTAATAAAAATACGATTAGAGTTGATAACAACTAACAAACTTCAGGTTGAATTGAAAAATATCACACTCGAAGTTGGCGATGGCACAAAGTGATTATCGAGACATGAGATTTGCTCTGGTTAGACTTTTAACAAAGTGTTAGATATATGAACTGAGACACTCCTGAATAGAGAAATCCAGGACATGTGCATGTATAAGACTGCATAGTAGAAAATGATGACTTAAAGGAATTTATTAGTAATCAATAAGATCTATAATATGCAACTTCTTTTGAAGAAGAAGAAAAAAAAACATAAACACTAAGTATCTAAATGTAATTGCCTTGGAGCATTTGTGGGTGAATGATCTTTTGAGAAGTTTCTTATGAGCCTACAAGTTGTGTTAAGATCTTCTATATGCTATCAAAGTGGGACATTTTTTAGTACAGTGTGGTTCAACAACACATCTTAAATTGGTATATATAATAACACTTGAAGTTGATGATGGCAAAAAGCAATCTCTGAGATGGATGTAGATAGAGTGAGATCGGTGTGGATAGTATCCCTTGCCCCTCGATGACTTTACTACTTGTTTCCTCTACTACGAGTTCAGTAATAACTGAGTAGAACCATTTTGGCTACTTAAATCCTTACAAAAATAAAAAGATTAAAATAAAATTCAAGAATTGACTTTGATATAAAGTTTTCATAAAATCTTGAAAAAATTATGTACAACACATATAACTTTTAATAATGAATAAAAAACAATCATTAAATGTAATACATTCTACTATTTTCATGTCAATTCATAGGCAAACTTGGACACACATTAATACCTCAAAACTATCTAGGAGTAAGAAACTTACCAATGTTACTAAGCAAGTACTTTGAAGCATAATTTGATATAGGAATTGCTAGCAAATCTCTTGCAATCTTTTGCAAACTTGGATATGTTAATCCGTTAACCTTCCATTAACTTTAGAAGTCAATCTCTTCACCTTAAGTAGCATTGTTCCTCTAAATAGTTGTTGTTGTTGTTGTATTTCCTTGATCAATTTGTTCACCCAGTGAATAATGGATTGAATTTGATGAATTATTTTCCTTAAAAACCAGAAAAATAAAACTATTGCAGTTTTGAAACAAAACAGAAAGAAATGAAATGTTAGATGAACACACACAAATTGTTAATCCAGTTCAGAGTTATACTCTTACATTTGAGGGACTGAATCTGACTTTGAACAATCACTAATATGAGATAAAAATGTTTACAAGCTTCTTCCACTCTTGCCTTTTCAGTTTGAGTACCACTTATCAACAAATCTCCACCTTGATACCAAATGAGAAACTTCAACCTGGGATTCTCTAAATTAGATCCTCTTAGTCCTCTATTTTAGTTACTAGAATTTATCTTAAACAAATTCAAACAATGTCTAAATTTGCTAAGTGTGACAAATTTTGTAAACATGTTATCAAGATTGTCACTTGTATGCACATTTGCCACATTTATCTCACCATTTTCAATGACATATCTGATGAAATGAAGTCTAATATCTACGTGTTTGGTTCTTTTATGATACATTTGATTTTTACTCAAATGAATGGCACTTTGACTATCACAATTTATGCAAACTGAATCTTGTTTAATTCCAAGTTCAGTGGCCAATCCTTTTAACCAGATCCATTCTTTTACAGCTTCAGCAAGAGCGACATATTATGCTTCTATTGTTGATAATGCCACTATGTGTTGAAGGTTAGACTTCCAACTGACTGTGTTGATGAACATTGTGAATACATAACTTGTGAGGGATCTCCTTTTATCTAAGTCGCCAACAAAATCATAGTCAACAAATTCTTGGACTGGTTTTGATGGCTCTGAGCTTTTGTTGTACATCAAACACAATCTTTGAGTTTCTTTTAGGTACCTTGGAATCCATTTGGCATCTTGCCAGTGGCTCATACCTGGATTTCCCATAAATTTGATTGTGACACTTACAGCATGAGAAACGTCTGGTCTTGAGCATACCATTACGTACATGATGCTTCTTATGGCACTAGCATATGGTATTTTCTTCATGTCTTTCATTTCATGGGTCGTGTTTGGTGACAAAGTTGAAAAAAGTTTGAACTAAGCTGCAAGTGGAGAGCTGAAAGCTTTTGATTCACTCATATTGCACCTATCTAGGACTTTTCTAAGGTAGCTCTCTTGGGAAATGATCAGTTTTCCTTGCTCCTTAATCCTAATGATTTCCATTCATAGAATTCTCTTGGCTGACCCCAAGTCCTTCATCCCAAATTCTTTATTCCATTGGCTCTTCAATTTATCTATTTCTTTCATACTTTTAGATGTTATTAGCATGCCATCCACATATAATAACAAGTAAATGTGTGTGGTTGATGATACTTGTTTATAATAAACACAACTATCAAAATTACTTCTTGCATAACTTTGACTAAGCATGAATAAATCAAACCTCAAATACCATTGTATTGGTGATTGCCTTAGCCCATAGAGTGATCTCTTTAGCAGGCAGATCCAATCTTCCTTTTTTTGAGCTCTAAAGCTATCTGGTTGTTGCATTAAGATTGTTTCATTCATATCACAATGAAGAAAGGTTGTTTTGACATTCATCTGTTCTAACTCCATGTGAAAGTGTGCTACCATGGCTAAAATTATTCTTATTGATGCATGTTTGACTAAAGGTGAAAAAATATCATTGTAATTCACCCATTCCTTTTGAGTGAATCCCTTTGCTACTAGTCTAGCTTTGAACCTAGGTGGTTCACCTCCTGGAATTCCCTCATTCATATTGAAGATCCATTTACTGCCTATAATTCTGGAGTTGGCAAGCTTAGGTATGAGTGGCCAAATGTTGTTCTTCTCTAGTGAGTTCAACTCCTCGGTCATAGCTAAAAGACATTTGTCTTTATCTTGACACCTGATAGCTTCATATTAGTTTCTAGGATTTTCATGTATGATTTCTTCAGCAGCATGTAATACATAACTGACCATGTCTGCATAACCATATATTTGAGAGGGTTTTGATGCTCTTCTTTCTCTTACCCTGATGAGATTATAGTCATCTAGTTCATGTCTTGTTGGATTGTCATGGTCTGGAAAAATATCAGTTTCAATTGAGTTGGTATGAATTTTTTCTTGTTGAGCATGATGATGTTCTTTCCCTTTTCTGTAGCTTGCTCCAACTCAAGATCAAATTTCTCAGCTTCAAGTTGATGTGAACTTTTACTATTAGTCTTGGTTAGGGACTTATATAGGTAAGCCTCATAAAACTTTACATCTCTGCTGATGATGTATTTCTTATTGTCAGGACACCATATCATATAGCCTTTGACACCACTTGGATATCCAATAATGATGAGATTATAGTCATCTATTTCATGTCTTGTTGGATTGTCATGGTCTGGAAAAATATCAGTTTCAATTGAGTTGGTATGAATTTTTTCTTGTTGAGCATGATGATGTTCTTTCCCTTTTCTGTAGCTTGCTCCAACTCAAGATCAAATTTCTCAGCTTCAAGTTGATGTGAACTTTTACTATTAGTCTTGGTTAGGGACTTATATAGGTAAGCCTCATAAAACTTTACATCTCTGCTGATGATGTATTTCTTATTGTCAGGACACCATATCATATAGCCTTTGACACCACTTGGATATCCAATAAAGTATTATTTCTTGGCTCTAGGAACTAACTTTCCTTCATTTACATGACACTATGCAACACACCAAAATACTTTTAGGTGGTTGTAATTAGCAACATGTTTTGTCCACATTTCTTCAGGGGTTTTGAGCTCAATGGCAGTTGAAGGGCTCAAATTTATCAAATAGCAAGTTGTATGGACAAATTTTCCCCAAAATTGTGCATGCATACCTGCATTTGATAGAATACATCTCATTCTTTCAAGCAAGGTTCTTTTCATCCTTTCATTCGGTCCGTTTTGTTAAAGTGTGTTTCTTAGAGTCCTATGTATGTTCACACCATGAGTATTGCAGTAACTAGTGAACTTCTCACTGAAAAATTCAAGACCATTGTATGTATTTAAGTTTTTAAGCCTTTTGTCAGTCCTATTCTCAACCATAGACTTCCAATTTTTAAAGGGTTTGAATGCTTCATCTTTGCTTTTCAACATGTAAATCCATACTTTTCTACTGTAGTCATTAAGAAATGTAATGAAATACTTGTTACCTCCATGTGAAGCAATTTTTGCAGGACCCCGTAGATCACTATGAACATATTCTAGAATTCCTTTTGAGCAATGTTTCCTTGTAGAGAACTTGACTCTATGCATCTTTCCATACACAAAGTGCTCACAAAATTCAATATCACAAATCTTGTCACCACCTAACATGTTTTGTTTGTCTAGGACCTACATTCCTCTTAGACTTACATGTCCCAACCTTTGATGCCACAAACTGGTTTTGCTTGATGCTTGGACTGCCATAGCTGTCATTCCTGTCACTGCTTGACCATTGAGAAGATATATATCATGATCCCTTTTTCTCTTCATGATTACAAATAATCCTTTTATCACTTTTAGTGTACCTTTCTATGCTTTGTAAGAGCAGCCGACTTCTTCTAGCATTCCTAGAGAGATTAGGTTCCTTTGCAACTTTGGAACATGTCTGACATTTGATAAGATCTTCATAGTACCATCTTCCAGGTTCAACTTTATTGAGTCAATCCCAACTACCTTGCAAGCTAATTGGTTACCCATGATTACCTTGCCTCCCTCAGTTTCTTTGTAATCAAGGAACCAATCTTTGTTTGAGGTCATGTGAAATGAACACCTTGAATCAAACACCCAATCATCCTCCATGATTTCAGTTGAATTTTCCATAAGAACTTCTGTGTTGTCATATCCTTTAGAGGTTATTGAAGCATTTTCATAGTCATCATCAGTATGTGATCCTTTCTTTCCTTTCCAATCCGGGTATTCTTTCTTGAAAGACCCCTCTTTCTTGCATATGAAGCACTTCATTTTAGACTTGTCCTTTTCGTTATTCTTGAATTTACTATTCTATTTTTTATTCTTCTTCCCTGCTTTGGCTTTGACAAATAGCCCATCACCATTGCTTTCTTTATTCCCATCTATTTTTTTTTAATTATTTGGAGATTAGTGCAGCTTGCTCTTCTTCTAATGAAATTGAATCTTTACCATAAAAGAGTGTATCACACATATTTTCAAGGGAGACTGATAATGAATTTATCAATAGTAGGGCCTGATTCTCATCATCGAATTTTACATCAATATTTTTAAGATCTAAAATGATCTTATTAAACTCATCCATATGATTTTCAATTGATCTTCTAGATTTCATCTTGAAAGTATATATCTTTTGTTTTAAGTATAAACGCTTTGTTAATGATTTTGTCATGTATAATGATTCCAACTTAAGCCAAATATCTGTTGTAGAGGTCTCTTTTGACACTTCCTCTAGAACCTTGTCTCCAAAACTCAAGATTAAAGCACTATGAGCCTTGTTCATGATATCTTTCTTCTCCTTTTTCTGAAAGAGTGGATACCATGTCTTTCTCTCATGCTAGTGCTTCTGCCAAACCTTGATGAACTAGCAAAACTTTCATCTTGAGACACCATAACCCAAAATCATTCTTCCCATCAAATTTTTCTAGTACATACTTTGTTGATGTTATCTTTTTCCTGAATCGAATGAAACTTGCTCTGATGCCAGTTGTATTTCATTGATCAATTTGCTCACCCAGTGAATAATGGATTGAATCTGATGAATTATTTTTCTTAAAAACTAGAAAAATAAAACTACTGCAGTTTTGCAATTTTGAAACAAAACATAAAGAAATGAAATGCTAGATGAACACACACGAATTGTTAACCCAGTTCAGAGTTATACTCTTACATCTCAGGGGCTGAATCTGATTTTGAACAATCACTAATATGAGATAAAAATATTTACAAGCTTTTTCCACTCTTGCCTTTTAAGTTTTTCTTTTGCACAATTCTGTTTTTCTTCCTCTCCTATTTTTATCATCACTAACTAGGCATTATATATACTAGTTAGTTACATTGGGGAGTAATCAGAAAACAGTTGGAACCAATTAACTACAAATAAAAGATAGAAAACAGATTGTTTGTTTTGCAAGTAACCATCATTAGTTGAGTTCTAATGTCTTTAATTTGAATACCACTTATTAACAGTTGTCAAGTTTTGACGTAATATTTGTCATGTTTTTTCTATTTGATCTAACACAATTTAAAAAATTTGATCTGCAACATTTTTTCCTTTCAACAACACTTATATGCCATGCCAAGTTTTTGTACAAATATCAATTATATAAATCATTTTAGACACACATCAATCAATGCAACTAAACTTTTGCTGCAAATCATCTTTAATCACAAAATTTATCTTTACATTATGTTTTCTTGGTTTAGTTAATCTTATTCACATTTTTGAAGTAGTTAAGAAATTCATAATTGAGAGATAAATTTTCTTCCTCGATCAATAAACTATAGAAAAAGGGATCATTATTGATAAATACTACTTGATCTTTCGACTAAATTAAATTTACATCAGCACAAACGATCACATTATTATTAGCTAATGTTGATAATAGCATCTAAGATCAAATAACATAAAATCCAAATACAAAAATGACATAGGATTACTTAATAACTAAAATAAAACAACATAGAAAATCAAGATAATGATTTTAATTAGGTAAAAATTTCATACTGAACTTATTTGATTTGCATATATTCAAGAAAGGAAAATATAAGTGATTTCATACCAAACAAGTTTTACAATAAAATAAAATAAAATATATATAACATCATATGGATAGTACAAGAAAATTCTAAATTAGTTTCAATCCAAATATGTTTTATAGACAAGATATGTATTGTATACAAGAAAGGAAAAATGGTAACTCAATGCACTAAAAATGAATAAATTAGAGATAGGACACCATGGATAATGGGTGACTTACTGGACGGAGTTTTGGTGTTCTTCATGTAGTTTGATGTAACTACGGAAACATTTGTATGGTTTTGAAATAGGAATAGGAATGTTAGGGACATGAGTCAACGACGACCTAATTTTATAAAAAAAACAATTAAGTGGAGTGAAAAATGAGGATTTTTTATATATCCGCATATATAGATAATGTACTATATAGCCTCACTCAAATAGTACTCACGTATATTAAAAACTCAATTATTTTATTTGTAGGTTCCCATTAAAGTACTTAGTTCAAATCCGTTTTAGATATTATCAACATGTATTTATGGGTAAAATTTATATCCCTAACATCTAGTGCACGAGTTACGTTCAAAGAGAAGTTCATAAGGCTTCGAATGAAGGGGACTAATAAAACTATTTTTAAATATTTTACATAAATTACTTATCATATAAAATATCATCTTTAATGATTTTAATTCTTATTCTCACTCAATATTTCTCATTCATGTTGAATTAACTATGAAAATTAAATTCTTTTAAAGTAATGCATTTTGATGAATTTTTTAATGCAATATTAGTCAAACAAAAATGTGCATGATAAAAAGTTAATTTCCAACCTTCCTAGATTTGGAATCCCTTAAGTCTATGCATACCAAATCCATATAGATTTAAGCACATGAAGCCGGTCTAAAACGGTGTTGTAGAAGTCAAGATCGATCTAAGCCCTTGCATCCAAAATAATGTTGCAATTGTTTAAAAGATATGTTCAATTTATTTAATAGGACTTTAACCCTAAAGGAGCTATTCCAAAAATCACCGTGCGTAAGAGCCAAACTCATGTCTAAGATGGAGTTTGGAAATAAATTTCAACCATAAATAGACGTGTCTCAACTAGAACATCACTAGTTGTGCCATTACTCCGAAGATATATTTCAATTGCTTAAATGTAAATTATGAATGCTCTTAAAATGGTTCTTAAAACAAAAGGTCCACTTATGGTCCTCTAAAGTTGACCGAATATACTTAGTAGTCATAAAATTAACCAAATATACTTAATAGTCTTATTATTTTAGATTTTTTTTTCATGTAATAAAAAATATGATTGTTTTTTTTTGTCTTTACCTTTAGTCCTCAATATGTTTCACATATAAAATTATTCCGTCATTTCATATTACTTGAATCTAAAACTCATACCTTTTTTTTATATAGGAGCTCCCTTTTAGTGTGTAAACACAACCATTGTCATCATACATTGACACATGTTAGATAATTATTTAATAGGGGCTCCCATAAATTATATTAGTATACACAAATTTTATTATAAATATAATTTGACAATCAAATGTGGATTTTTAACAAGGATAAAAATTTCAATAAATTTAATGCTTGTTGTATGAAATGTTAGTGTATTTGAATTATCACATTATCAATTCTTCTTGTTTCTCTTTCGCTCTTTTTGTTGGTGAGACTTTGTTACTACTTTGATGAAGCTTGTTGCGTCTTTTATATTTAAATATCATTAATTTATTCTTCCTCTTCTCAAAACTTTGATTTTATTTTTAAGTAAGCTAAAACTTAGGGTGAAGTTTGTCACCAAGGATAAAGAACATTATGAGTATATCTCAAATTTAATAAATATGAGGGTGTATGTTGGGACACATGACACATCACCTATCGCCTCAACATTTAATGGTAGTATTTTTGCAGATAAAAAATTGAATGATTTAAAATTTATATTTTTTTTGTCATTTTTTCTGTTAATTAAAAATTCAAAACAATTTTTTACACAATTCAAAATAAAATTATTGCAACACTGAATATTTATTGGACGTGTGATTTTTATTTTTAAAAATAAACTTAATTACTATTTAATAATCAAACAATAATTAATATTTAGTTATATATTATGTCGTTCTACTAAGGTAAACGCAAACCTTTTTAAAAATAATTACAGTTATCATTTTCATCAAAATATATTAATAATTAATTTACAATAAAACTATATATGGTATTTAATAAATTATTAAATTATTTTCTAAATAAATTTTTTATAAAAAACTATTGAGTTATATTTTTTTAATATATATATTTTATTTTATAATTAATTGAAGCAATAAGTTAAATTTACTTTTGACTTGGTCAATGTAATTTTTTTAAGTTCACTTAAGAAAATAATTTATTTAAATTTTGTTTAAGAAACAAAAATAAATACTTATTGACTAACTTTTATTGAGTATTTCAATTTATCACAAATATTAACTTTTCTCTATCAAGAAACAAGAACATTGGTTCAATTAAACTTTTCCTTATTTAGCTCTTATCAATTATTTAAATCAAGTCTTGTAATATAATAGTCTAATTTTTTTTGTTAATAGTCAAAATTAGTTGTTAATTTTATTAAATAAAAAAAAAAGTTGAACTCATGGCTCTTTTTTCATTTTAAATCTTTAACTCCCCAAAACTATCAAACTATCTTGTCACTCTCGTCACTATAGTCCAATTATTAAGGTCAAGATAAGTTTTGATTTATCAACTTCATTGTAACATTTAATATATATGAATCAAAATAACTTAACATTTTTTTTTCTGAAAGAATAACTCAACAACATTAAATATCAAGATATTTGTTTAACTTTTTTTTTCTTTAAAAAATTAGCATTTCTTAATTAAAATGCATACATGTTTGCATTTGGCACTCGCAAGATGATAAACAACCGGTCCAAAGAGTTGGCAAATGAGACCTCCATCTGAAATCACAAATATTTTTAAGTTTAATATTTATACTTTTGATTTAATTAATTTTATTAAAAATTTATCATTAATTTTTTTTAATATTTATAGTATAAATTCCACTATCTAATTATGGTATTAATTAATTCAATAAAAATATCACTCAATCACGTAAATCTATTTAATATTTATTTTGTTTAAAAACCTCTTATTTTATTAATTACTTTTACTTTTTAAATAGCTTCGTTTTAAATTTTATTTTAAACCTTAAGATTTATTAGGCCGATCTTAACTAGGATATGACAACATAACCCACACTCGCGGGTAACTACCTAAACCCTCTTGATTTGGGTGAGGAAAACCCGTTTTGATGGGTGCGACTTCAGATTTTCTCGAAATTAAAATTCAGGGACGTGTGGACGGATTTAGAGATGATGATATCCACCCCCACCTAAACTCGCCTTCAAGTAATATTATAGTAACTTTTAAATTTTCTATACATATTGAATATACTTAATAATTTTTTTTAAATATTAAAAATTATAATCTTATTCATAGAAAATATTTTTTAATTTTATTATTATCTAATAATAATTACTTTATTATATTAATTATAATAGATATGATTTTTGAATTTATAATTTTATATATATGAATGAGTGCGGATGTGGAAAGGGATGAGGTGTAAATTTTACACCCACCGCTATAAAACAAAGGCGGTGCGGGACAAATTTTTCCCGATTAATCAAGTGCAGGGGTGAAGGAGATAAAATCCGACCGCTCCGTCGTATTCCCATTTGACATTAAATTTGTCAAGTTGGTGTAATCGATAAATGCATTTGCTTCAAATTAATGATCTTGGAACCTACTGTTTGTTAGGTTTAGCATTTTTGTAATTTAGTTTTTATGGCAACCAATTAAACTTACATAGACTCATAGCTCATTAGATCTCCATCAACCATAGACCACATATTACATTTCCATTCCTAATAGCTAACAATAGAAAATAGATGAAAGTAGGTAGTCTAAATTCTTATAAAATCTAAGGACTTAAGGAAATGTAATCAAGAGCCCAATAGCTTGAGTAACTTGGTATGAAAAACTTAGTATGAAAATGTGGCAGAGGGAAATTAGAGGAACATAATCCCAATTTAATCCTAAGTGTTGGTACTATATAGGATATACTTGGAAGCAAGTCATTGGTGTAAACCAATACCATAACATATTATTATAAAGAGAGTTTTCTTGGTTAAAATTTTAATTGATAAGAAAATGACAAACAAGAAGAACAGTTAAGCATAAGATCTCCCTTTTATAAGACAATGAGAACAATTGACATGCCATAGGATTCACAAATTGCATCACAACATTCACTAACACACACTTGTACCAAGCAAGGAAGCAATCCACTATTTTAGAGAGACTTGTGATTGATAAATGGTACAAAATATAGTTTCTTTCATTTCCTTGGAAGAGTGTTGAGATAGTACACAACAGTTTATTTACAAAACATATGTGATATACAATTATACATTGATTCTAGTGACAACCAAATGCTACATATATGACAACAGAAAAGACTTTGCCAAACTAAAAAAATAATAAAAACAAAAGTGATCCCTAAATCTAAAGGAATCACACATACTAATTCATCTACACCAACTTGTAATAACATTTGTTTGCAGATATTAGAACCTCATACCCCTTTCCACATGGACACCTAAAAGTGAGACTTAAACACTTTTCAGCCCACTCTACTTTCACAGCTTCTTCAATATCTTCTACCAATTCATCCTAAAAAAAAATTGAAATTGAATTCATAATATGAAACAACAACTAGTCTAAGAACCATATATAGAATAGTTTTGACTTTCAACTCTCAATAATCACAGTCCTAGATTCAAGATATACCTGAGATAGGACTTTATCATCATCATAATCATTATCATCAACAGGAGAGTGCTCTTCTTCTTCTTCTATTTCTTTTTCTTTTTCTTCTTCTTGTTCCTCGTCTTTCATAACTTCATCCCACCACTGCCTCATTTCTTTCAAACGATCCTTCATCCTTTTAAGCCTCTGCAATCACATCCACACACACACACAAAAAAAAAAACCATTTATCCAAATCCAAAAAAACAAAAAACCCATGATTTCAAATCCAATAAAAAAAAAACATGATTTATAAAAAAAAAAAAAAAGAAAACCCATGATTCCAAATTAAAAAAAGATTAAATTTTTAGCAAGAAAAACAAGTTCCATAATAACCCAACATACCATTGAATCAGGAGTAATTTCTTCAGAACTCGAAACACCTTTAACCTTAAAAGGAATAACATCAGACACACACCTCCTTAAATTCATTGGCGGCGGCAGAGGCGGCAACCCCGACCCTCTTCCCAGAGTCGAGGTAGTCTCCTCTGTCGTCTTACACGGATCGGAAACACACCGACGAAGAACATGAGCGTTACATAGACTAATAGGAAGCGAAATGGCGGAGAAGCCATTGCGTGTAAGATCCTCTTGGTCACAAGATTGCTTCTTGGAGCTTCGTTCGACTGCGGTTGAAGATGACGGCGGTGAACGGCGTTTGGAGGAGTTTGGTTGACGGTGGCGAGTTGAGGTTGAAGTTGTGCTGTTGAGATGCAGCATTGATGAAAAATCGTTGTTATTGTTGTTAATTGATTGTTCTTGTTGATGATGATGATGATTATGATTACAATGATGATCAAGATCAAGCATTGATGAAGCTGGAATAATAATGGATTGTTTTTGTTTGTGAGAGATTGAAGAATTTGGGATGAAAAAGGATTCTTGTTCTTGTTGTTGTTGATTTTGAATATGAACTTCTTCACCCATTTTTTTTTCTCAATTTTTTTTTTAATTTTTTTTTTCTGTTTGGATATTTGGTTGTAAAGTGAGTGATTAAGTGGAAGAGAGGATTGAAAAAAAATTTGAGGGAAGGTTTTGTTATATATAGATTTGTTTTCAAGTGTAACGGCTTTTGGCGGGTTAGTTAGGTTTCTTTTTTTGGTTATTAATAATATATTATAACTATTATCAATTTTATTTAAAAAATATAAAATAATATTAACCAAAATATATGCATATTGATCGACCTAGCAAGTATTCCATAGTCACAAGACTATGGTCACAAGTCTTAGACACACTTGTAAAAAAGCAAAATATAGAATTAAATTTTTGATTATTTTTAAAATTATTAAAAGACTAAAAGATGGAATTAATATTTTATAACAGTGTCTAAAAAATTTGTATTTGATCAAATGATTATACAAGGATAATCCATGATAAATATGGTAGGAGGAAGTATTTTGTTCTATAAGTCTAAAGATAAATGATCATCTTCAAGAAGTCTTTGAAGAGAGGCTATGAGTGCTCCATTTGAAAAGAATGTTTACCACTATTTGAGATATCAATTTTCAAAAATATTCATAAAAGTCGTTTTTAGGAATGATTTTGATAGAGTAATTGGAAATTATAAAAAATTTAAAATTTTAATGGATTTGATTTGATTGATAACAACTTTGTTTTTGTGGAGTATGAGAAAGAACAATTTTAAAAGAGAAGTATATTTCATTTTGAAATAGATAATGTTTATACATTAATAGAGGTGAATTATCTTTTTCTTTTGTAAAATTTTTTGGATTATTTTAATAGTGATTAAAAATCATTAGAAACTTTAGTACAATTGATGATATTTTTTGAAAATATTTTCTTTAAATTTTTTTATAAAAAATAATTAAATTATAATTTGATAAATAAAAATTAATTATAGATGAAATACATTAATTTTTATTAATTAAATTATAATTTAATCGTCTTTTATAAGAAAAAGCGAAAGTTGAATAAATTTTTGATGTAAAACATTTATACCAAATTAGGTTAAATAGCAATTGTGGTTACTTAACTTAATTTCAATTAATATTTTAATACTTTATTTTTTTTAATTTAATTTTTTATATTAATTTTAAGTGATAATTTGATTTTTTAAGGTTTAAATTGTCAACAATGTTTTTTTTTTCTTTTTTACAAAAATAAAAAAAATTCATCAAAATTTTCAAACAAAACTATAAATTAATTATTATTTTTAATATAATGCAAATTTCGTCAAATTCATAACTTAAAAGATGTTTTTATTATCACTTTTTTATTTATAAAATACTTGCTTTTGAAATATTAAAAAATTATTTTTTGTAATTGATATTTCATTTAGAAAATGATATCGACTATAAAAACAAATTCAAAATAACTTCATTTTTTTCAAAATATCTAAAAAGGATAATCTTTAAATTATGAAACATCCGAATTATTTTTTTAGAATTTATAACAAACATATCTTTAATTTTTTACGTAAAAAAAAAACTTTCTATAAATTTCTACCAAAAAAAAGTTAATTTCCCTAGAATTCTTTTTATTATCCATTAGAATTCAAGTGATGTATTTTGTACAAAATTTGATCCATATACATTTACTTTTTCTAATTAATTTTGTTTATATTTATGGACAATAATGTTCTTCATCCATGGAGGTAGCAATAGCATAACAGTGACTGAACCCAAAAAATCAAAATTAATAATCTCATTAATTTAATATTTTCAATTTCTTCAATTTATTTTCAGCTTCTTCTTCAATCATTCACTTTTCAACAATCAAAATTCATAGGAATGGGTGGTTCTTCACCTCCTACTTCTTTTCCTGCTTCATCGTCGTCATCATCATCTTCGTGTTGCTCTCGTTTCTTGTCATCGGCGCTTCGATCCAAACGCTTAGTCACGCCGGCGGAGAAGACAGCTCGGGATAATTCCGGCCGTGGTCTCTCCCGCCGGCTCGGCGTCTTCGACCTTATACTCCTCGGGATCGGAGCTTCCATCGGCGCCGGTATCTTCGTCGTCACCGGCACCGTCGCTCATGACGCCGGACCAGGTACGCTTCTAACTGAACACGTGTTGTTGAAAATTTTCAAAGTTTTTCTTTAAAAAATCGTTAGTTCTGTTTATTTATCAATTTTATTAGTTTATTATTAGTTTATATTAACGTGAGATTGTGAAAGGAAACTCTTTTACATGTAATATTTTTTTGTAACTAAATAAATATTTTATGTAGATTGGATTATTTATTTTATTTTAGATTATCCTCTGCGAGCTTAGAATATAGCTTCAGTGGAAACAGTTAGAATTATAATGTGTTTTTTTATTTAAGTGTTATGTGATATCCTTCCTTGAATGAAATATAAGTAAAAATAGTAGTTGAAAAATTAATGAATCTGGACTAAATTTTTAACCAGGTAGATGAACTTTTCAACTACCAATTTTCCTTATATTTCATTCAAGAGGAAGTATTAAGTTTTCTTTTGTTAGAGAGTATCTATCTAGCACTAATAATTTGGATTTGTCTGGTAGCTGACACGTGACCGTGTCTGCAACAAGATACTGATGCATGTGGTTACATTCAATCACTTTCATTAGCTTTATTCATGTGTTAATGTCAGTCTCGTGTCTGTGTTTGTCTCGGTGTTTCATATTAGAGTATTGGGTATCTGAGTTGAGTGTGCACTCTACACTTGAGATCACAGATAGGACATGAGTCACATACAACATGGACATAGGAATATGGTAAAAATTTAATATTAGAAAATAAATTTTAAATTAAAAGAGATAACTGATATTCTAAAAGTTAAGTTTGTATTGGTTATTATTGTACAGATAAAATATTATAATTTATCTAATTATTATGGTAACAAAGCCAAATTGGTACTCAAATTTTAAATAGTAACGGTAAATGAATTGGAGGATATGTAGGCTAAAAGGGTATCATCTGATGTGCCGAGACAAACAATAATGCTTGCTGGTTATGTTGAAAAATAATCTTCATTATGCATTTATCTAAATACAATGATTACTTGCTATGTTGAAAAATCAATCTTCATTATGCATTTGTCTATATCTATATATATCTGCTTTAGCCTTTAAGATATTAATCAGGACATGTGATGGTTATTTTGCTGTTACAACTTTGTAGCTTATTTGTGGTTTCTTTCTGTAATGTAGGGGTAACAATAAGTTTTATACTTGCTGGAGCATCCTGTGTTATAAATGCACTCTGTTATGCTGAGCTAGCTTCTCGATTTCCTGCTGTTGTTGGAGGAGCATATCTATATGCATATACGGCTTTTAACGAACTTACAGCTTTTCTTGTTTTTTCGCAATTAATGCTTGACTATCATATTGGGGCAGCTAGTATAGCAAGAAGCTTAGCAAACTATATTGTTACATTTCTAGAGATCTTTCCTGTATTAAAAGATAACATTCCAAAATGGATTGGACACGGTGCAAACTTTGGAGACGTGCTATCCATCAATGTCTTAGCTCCGGTTCTCCTAATGCTTCTCACTTTAGTTCTCTGTCTTGGTGTTAAAGAATCATCAGCTGTGAATTCGTTTATGACAGTGACCAAGGTTCCTTTCCATCTTATCAATTACCAAAGTATAACATTGAGCAGTGTGTTAATGCTGGGGTTCATGTGAAAACCAAATCACTAGTTACTTTACTGTCTACTGCAGATAACCATTGTTATTATTGTCATTTTTGCTGGAGCTTTTGAGGTTGATGTTTCCAACTGGTCTCCCTTTGCTCCAAATGGTGTAAGAAGCATCTTCACAGGAGCTACTGTAGTCTTCTTTGCGTACGTTGGATTTGATGCAGTTGCCAATTCTGCTGAAGAATCTAAGAAGCCACAGGTGTATTGTCTTGATATTGCTCTAGTGATTTATGAATTTTCCTCATGCCATATCTGTAATCTAATGTTTCTGTTGAGAATAATAATGATATTAGAAGTAAATAGTGACGACTTGCATTTTTGTATCTGCTGCCGGATGCAATAGTCTACTGTTGATACTTTTCCATCAATTATATTAGAAGTAAATAGTAGCTATTCGGATTTTATTCAGATTTTAAATAGTAGTTATCAATTAGCAGTCATTTTGTAAATGTAATAGTACATCTGAACAGCCATGTGACAGAAACTACCTTGCAATAATATATTCATCTGTTGTATTTGATTTCAACTCATGCTTTCCTTTGCGAGTGTTGTCCTTTTTCTTATTCTCGCGAATCAGTTCATGATATTTTCTTTTTAACTTTGTTATTTTGGAAATTTCAGCGGGATTTGCCAATAGGCATAATTGGAAGCCTCTTGGTATGTATTGCATTGTACATTGGAGTATGCTTAGTGATTACTGGAATGGTTCCGTACAATCTTCTTGGAGAAGATGCTCCTTTGGCTGACGCTTTTAAATCTAAGGGACTCAAATTTGTTTCTATTCTGATTAGTATTGGTGCTATTGCTGGCCTTACAACAGCACTCCTTGTTGGTCTCTATGTTCAGGTGAGTCACTTCCCTACTGATTGATGTGCCTAGTGGCATGTGCTAATTAATGTACATGACAGGAGTTTTCTTTCTGATGAGCAGTCTCGGCTATATCTTGGTCTTGGCAGGGATGGTTTACTACCCTCAATATTTGCTAAAGTTCATCCCAAACGCCACACCCCTATTCATTCTCAACTTTGGGTTGGCTGTATTGCCAGTATTTTGGCCGGGCTTTTTAATGTGCACATGCTCTCGCACATTCTTTCTGTTGGTACGCTGGTAAGAGTCGATTTCTAATATCACAGCAGTCAGTGTTGTCAAGAAAATATATATATGTTCTATCTCATCCTGTACTAAGTATCCATGTTCTAACTTCTAAAATATCTATGAAGTCTAAATACTTCAAAACTGCTAAAGTTTCCATGTTCTATACAACTATATAAGGTTGTGGGACATTAGTGGAGATGCACATGATTCACTTGATGATGGTGGTAGACTTTTTGAATTAGCAGAGTTGTCTCTAGATGAACCATACTCAAAAGCCATGCCTTTTTGGATAATGAGAATGTGTGAGATGAAAGTAGGCAATTGAATCGAGTCAAAACTTCTTTTAAATGGGACTAACGTTGCTTTTTGCGACATTAATAGGGTGAGAAATATTTAAATTTTGTGACATGACTATAGGGAATAAAAATATTTTGACATTGACAAGTGTAAGATATATGCCTATGTTCTTTTGTTATGATCAAGTATCTTTTTGTAAACTGTGATCATTACCTACTCCCTCCGTCCCAAAATATAAGGCATATTGGGTCAAAGAAAGTGTAAGAATTTCCTATATCCAAACTGTACATTTTAGCAAATAATACCACGTGTTTTTCTATGACAAAAATATACATCATAATTGAATAGTGTTTGTAAATGGCCGGAGATAATGCCCCTCACATGATATTTTCACTTTCAGACTGGCTATTCAGTTGTATCGGCATGCGTTGTTGTACTTCGTTGGAAGGATAAGACAAATGGTCTAGTATCGTCTTCAGCTAGGCGAGAAGGTTTAATTTGCCTCATTGCTGTTGCTGTTTGTGGATTTGCTGCGGGGCTCTTGTTCCGTTATGAGGCTTCAATTATCTTTGTAATTCTGGCTATAGTTGTTGGAGTTGGTGCTTCTCTTGCTCTTCTTTTCCGCCAGGTCAGTGTCATTTTTATTTTTAAAAATATTTTTGGTCTTAACTCTCCGGCTCTCAAGGGAAATGAGTCCTGGTAATACGGAGTTTGGTCGGGAGGTAAGTAAAGCCTAACAAAAAATTGTTTCAGTTAGGGTTTGAACTCAAGTTTTCCCAAATGATTCACCCTGTTGACTTGACTACTACAAATTTCAAAATGATCATGCTAGAAATCAATTTAATGTACCACTCACCTGCAAATAATTAATGTCTATTTAGTTCTTCGACAAGGCAACGAAATGTCATGAAATTGAATCTTGTCATTAGTAGAGAGGAGGAAAAAATCATGAATTTTTTGTTGGTTTTTGCCATCATTTCCTGAATCCTATAACAAAGCTAGAAAATTTCTTGCAAATTTCCTTGGTATTTTGCGAATGATATAGAAGTTAAACTAGAAGTATTTAAAACATTGATTTTTTAATAAAAATTATTTTTAAAGTTAGTTGTTAGAAATCAGAATTTTATTGACTAGAATTGATGAGCTCTGAAGCTCTTACAATGCTGGAAATCTAAAAATGCAGAAAAGGAACTAAACCAGAGTTCTAAGAAACTCCTAAACAAGAGCAAAATTGATCCTAACTAGAGAAATAATTCATTTAATTATTTCTTAGAATATTTTCTGAATACCTTTACCTCTTCCTATTCCCTCATTCTTATAACATAAAATAAGTGACATTATTAACTAGCTTTTATTCCTTTCACTCATCCTTCTTGAAACTGAATGCCTTTCCCACTTCCCCTTCCCTCATTCCTTTAATGGAATATCAGTAGAATAAGATACATTATTAACTAACTTTTATTCCCTCCATCCATCATTCAGAAACTAAATGTGTGTGACTTGGGTGAGTGGGGCCCACTCTTTGGGCCCTCATTCCTCTTAATTTGCTGTGTTCTATCATTAGTCCAATTGACAGAAAATTACGTTCATCTGCAAATGTTCATCTGCAAATGTTCATTTATGTTGACTGTTTAATATTGATTTAAAGAATACAAGTATTATTTAAAAATTAAGAAAATGAAATTCATTTGATTTAATAAAAATGAAGAAGAAAATTAATATTTTGGTTTGATTTAATATGAAAGATCAGAATACGTGTCACAACATGTGGAAAACAAGTGACTTCACAAGCAGGAGGGTACGGCATGGTTTCATGAGAAGAAGATTAAGTACTGAGGTTATCTCATACTCAAAAAATGAGAATTCAATTTTTTTTTTTTTATATAGAGATGGATACCAATCACAGTATGGGATGTATGTGTCAAAACAATCCAAACAGAAAAAGCAATCTCAAGTTCAACATTTCTGCTATGCTTATCAGACATATCATGTGCATCCATTTTAATGTCGATTTCTCTCATTAATTACTTTCATTTTTATCATTTTGTTATCTAGGTTTATGCAGATTCACCAGGGTTTTCTTGTCCTGGAGTTCCTCTTGTTCCCAATGTTTGCATCTTCTTTAACATGTTCTTATTTGGCCAGGTATGGCCACCATCTCTCCATTTTCAAATTTTAGACAAAACAATACTACATTGAGGAAGTTAACTGAAAAATGATGATGAACTTTTGTTTACAGTTACATCATGAAGCATGGGTGAGATTTGTGATTGTAAGTATTATTATGGTCGGTGTTTATGCAATATATGGCCAGTATCATGCTGACCCAAGTGCAGAAGATAACGCTATTTATCACGAGGCTCCAGCGGAATAAGCTCAGTGAATTATCAGTTCAATATTACCAACTTTTTTCCTGGCCAAGGGGAGAACAGGGTGTTTTGTTACTTTGTTAAAATCTGTGTAGCAAATAAGCTATTGTATGTTTGTTTGGGAATGCTTACTTTATCTGGGTATACATACAGGGTAGATTGAATACGAAACTGTCAGAAATCTTTCTTATTAATAGCTCCTCCTTTTCTCCCCAACATGTGTATGGTGTATCATGTATCTCTTGTTTACAACTTGATTCAAAGGAGAAATTCACCACGAATGATAATTTTTGTTGTTGTTGACAAAGTGTGAATTACTTTGATGTGTTCAGGTTATTTTGTTTGTTTTTCTTGTTTTGTTTTTTTAATAGTCTAATTCAGTATCTAATGTTGTTTTGTTTTTTTAATAGTCTAATTCAGTATCTAATGTTAAACCAATCAACATTACAGTAAAAAT
The DNA here is from genome assembly GCF_000331145.2 of Cicer arietinum. Lineage (NCBI taxonomy): Eukaryota > Viridiplantae > Streptophyta > Magnoliopsida > Fabales > Fabaceae > Cicer > Cicer arietinum. The sequence continues at coordinate 1,814,592 of NC_021162.2, forward strand.
CTTACATAGAATGAGATATCTAATAGGAATTTAGATTGTTACACCATGCAGCATGCACATGAAAACAATCATAAATATGAATCATATCAGTTACTATGAAGCAGTACATAAAAGAAAAAAAAAAGGTTATCCACTAGTGAGAAAGAAATAATCCATAAAAAAATTTAACCATGAAACCGACAATCTAGTCTCATGAGTGAATGCTTCATAATCACCATAAATTGATTGTTGTACATTTTAACCACATCAACACCATGGCCGGTTTTCATATAAATTGAGCCACAACACATGGCCTTAAAATTTTGAAGATTTCAAAATATTAGTTATATAATGTTTACAAATTATTAGATGTCGTATAATAGTCCGGTGACATAATAGTGTTTGCATGCATACGATTCTGAGAGATCAATTATCAAAAGTTGCATTTATCTGCACAATTTTATTTTATAATAATTTTTAGAACTTTTATTTATTAAAGATTCTATTTTTAATATTAGAATGTGAATTTTAAATTGTTTAAGTCGGTCTTGGATCGATCAACTAGTGGATAATTTTTTATTCAAAGGTGACATGAATTTATTAAAATGAGCATAAAACAATAAGCAAATAAGAATGACAAAAACCATGCTACGATTTTAAAGGAGACAAATAAATTTACATTTGTTGAACTTGAAAATGTTGATTAAAAGAAAACATGTTAAAAAGATCATGAAAAATGTTGATTAAGTTTCTTACTGCTTTTATGAAAATCATGTAATGATATTTTTGTTTTATGTGAGAAAGAAAGATTAGGAGGATGAATAGTTTAAATGAATATGTGGAAGTGTGGACATTTTCTTTGTTGAAAATAGTTTGAGAATGGTTTATTTTAATTTATATTCACATGCAACTAATCAATATTTATAGATAAGATATGCAAATAATTTTACAGTTTTACCTATAATTTAAGAGGAAATTCTTTACTTACGTAACTAATCAATATTTATTGATAAATAAGATATGATATTAATGGATGAAAAAGTATTTTATATGATTTAAATAGATGAGATAATTTATTTTAATTTGTTTTCTCTTAAAAATATCTTTAAAGGAATTTATTTTTAATTTTATTTTAAAATAAAAGTCATACTAACAAATGCTCTTAAACTTATTAGGGAAACAAATAGGAAATATAGAAAAACTTTTGAGTGAAAACTTTTAATTTTTACAATTCCAAAATATCAAATGCAATTTTTTTAATATTTTATTTCCACATACTTAACAAATACTCTAGAGTATTTGTTAGACTTTCTCTTAAAATAAAATATAAATGTTGAGTAAAAATTATTAAAATTCTTTTCATTTTATTTTTCGCACATATGATTTTTTTTGACGTATTTTTTACACATATAACCACATAAGTGTGTACTAAGTAGAATAATACGCGGTAAGGCATAATACAAGAGAGAATAATATGTGTAAAGACAACCTAATAGATATGACAATCGATAGAGTTTAGATAGGGTATATAGTACTCGTCCCCATATTCATGATTTAAAAAAATACTTATATCTGTGTTCGTATCTTCTTGGGTATTAACTTTAATATTCGTACCATTGCTCTTTGGGTACTTAAATATCCGTACACATACCTATTACACACATTTTAACTAAAATAGATCCATAAATAAATGATATTGTTGTAATTAAATTTAAAAATTATTCAAATATCTTAAATCCAATCTTAAAGTATTATAAATCAAAATATTTTCTAACTCAAAATATTTTAAATGAACACTCGTTATAATACACATTCAAATATCAATAATAATACTTTATGAAGTTGCAAGTCATACACTAATATTATTCGAGATCTGTAAAAATGATTGATAGGAAATGCAAATATAATTATCAAGTCACGATTAATAAGACATAACTCTTAGTTAAAAAGTCACAATTACTTACCTATTCATCATAATCAAATTCTTAAAATTTTTGCAAACGTTTATCTTTTATAAATATTGTAGTGGTCAAATGATATTAATAGATGTTAAAATATAAAACAAAACAATTAATTAAACTACACACTAATGTAATAAATAAATAATATATTTATATAAGTGCGGATATGGGGTGAGTACCATAGTATCTGTACCCGCATCCATACTCGCTTAATTTTGCGGGTAATTACCCGCGTCCATGCTCATATCCATTATACGGATTTTTACCCTATCCATTGTGAGTTTTTTTTTTTTTTTGTTGGTATCCACTTAGTGTGAATCTAATTGCCATCTCTACAAAAGAATGATAGAGAATAATATTTTTCTAGAAGATGGTTAGATATATTTATTTATTTATTTATTATTTTTTACTGATATTTATTTCATATTATAATGTTAGTTTGAAAAGATTAACATTTACAAGTGATTTCTTATTATAATTTTAGTTCGAAAACATTATTCCTATTATATAACAATTTTTTTAATAATTTGAATTTAAACAAAATACATAATCTAAGTGAAAATAAATAAAAAATATGTGAAAATTAAATTATAAGTATTTGGTTTCTTAGCTGTGAACATACTATTTTAGCAAAAACAAATAATAATTGGAAAATAATTTAGGGCTTTTGTTACTGATTTTAAAATAGTGATTTTGCTTTAAAATAATTTGCAGGTTGTTTTTAATGTAATTTTTAAAAAAGATGATTTTTTTTTACATTTTTAGTATCATGATTTTATTTGAGGCACAAATGAAAAACAAATAAAAAAAGGAGATGCATGGATGTATTAGTGGGGAATATTTTTATTCAAAGGTGAGATGAATTTATTAAAATGAGCTTAAAACAACGAAGTTTAATTATAAAAAATAACCATAGTATAGGAATAGGGTGAGTTAAAAGAACAAAGTTTTGAAAAAGAACCATGTAAGACAATTTCCACAACAACTTGATAGGTACAAGTCACAAATAATAAACTAATTGTAGTTTCTACATGGAATAACATGGCTTTGAATATAAGTAACTTATTTATAAATAATTTCATATTTAATTTAAGATTTATTTCTATGCATTGACAGTGTAAAACTTTTGTATACATGTAACCAATTAAATATACCACATAAGTATTTGTAGAGATATTTTAACAATTAACTCAAAAAAGTGATATATTTAATGATTTAGTTAAATATATATATATTTAAAAGAAATTTACACCGTCGGTCAATATATATAAATTAAATTCATTTCATTTATAATCTATTAATATGTTTTTTTCTTTGCTTATTGTTATTATGGATTATAGAATAGATTTTTCTACGTTATATAAGTGAAGTTGTAATAATAACTTGAGAGAAAACTATCTGGAATATTTTCTTAAATGCATTATCTAGTTTATTTAGTTATGGGTTCAATTACACCCTTATTTATAAAGTACACGAATTTGTAGGAACTCTTAGAGATATCACAGTGCAGCCAGTTTCACATAAGTCTTATTTTGAAGACATACATTTGGGTTTTTTCTGCAATATTCCATTATACTTTCTACAATTTTGCTTTATAAGTTATTCTATTTTATTGCTATCTTTTCTTTCTTTATGAAAGACAAACATGCATCTTTCTGTTTTCTTTTTAAAATTAATCTTTCTTTTAACTCCTTCTTTATGCATTATATCTTCTAGTCAACTATATATATATATTTTCTTGCTTCATGGTGAATTTATTCTAATTAAGTTTGAATATGTTTTATTCAAACTAAGGTATACAAATTTCAGCTCATATATATTCCATTTGCTTTGATGTTTTCTCTGGTTTATTTTGTTTTGATTTTCCTTTCTTGTTTGTTTCGTTTCTTTTACTTTTTGTTCAACATTTGGTCAAATGGCTCATAGAGGGTGGATGAGTGATGAATCAAAACAAAGTGTAGAATATATTCTAGGGGTTAATGAATTTACTGAATTTGCTTTTCACAATTTAGAAATCAATGGAAAAATAATGTGCCCTTGTACAAATTGTGCCAACAATCACTCACATTCCCGTAGAATTGTTTACGAATACCTAACTAATCCACAATATGAATTTCTTAGAGGTTATAGGCGATGGGTATTTCATGGTGAGAGCCTACAACTTCAAGCACCACAACTGAACGTATAGAAATGGAGCATGACATGGATGGGTTAATTAATGCTATTTTTGGAATTGATTCTATAGAAGAGCCACTTTGTGGTGAAGGTGGAAGAAATTCAGAAGTCAGAGAAACATCTAAGTTTTACCAATTTGTAGTACAAGGACCTTCTAAGAAGGGACATGTGCAATGTATGGGCAAATTTCCTAAATCCAAAAAATAAAAAGTTTCTATGTCTGAAAATGAAGAGTTACGTGATAGAGTTAAACATATGGAAAGTTTGTTGGCAAATGTTATGACCTTGATTCAAAATCATTTTTCTGGAGAAGATGTGAATGACATAATCCAAGTTGCGCGGCAAGTATATAATTTTTTATTGATCTTCATATATAACATACAAGTTGATTTGTAGGTCTAATATTTATCTTATTTATATTTAATATCTTCTATTTTCGTGATAGATTCCCGATGCTTATAGTGCTCATAATCATTTGAATTCTCCTAGTTCAAACAACAATGAAGATAATGAATAAGTTATTTAGTTTTGCTTTTAATTAATTTTCAGTAAAATTATTTTTATTTTTTATTTTTCACATTTGAATAGTGTTTTTATTTTACTTTTTATTGCTTATAGGTGAAGATTAAAAGCTATTTTGTTGATGAGGATGAAGTTTTGACAATTAGGTGAATGAGATTTTCTTAAATTTTTTGAGATGGTTATATAAGACTTTGTTATGTTAGTAAGATAATCTTTTTTATGATTAATAAATACTCTAAAGTATTTAACTATTTTCAATTTCATATATGTTTGAAAGACTTATGTTAATTTTGAATATATGATATTGAACTTTTATTTTATTTTGATTCACATATATATATATATATATATATATATATATATATATATATATATATATTATTGTGTATTTACATTGTAATTTGATTAATTTTTCACAAAAAAATTACTAGATAACAAATTATTTGTTTAAAAAAAAAATTGTTGTCAAAATCTACACCCACAGAATTCAAATATCACTAAACTGTATAGTGACAGAGACAAAACTATAGGTGTATAATTTATAAAGTTATGCAAGTATTTATGTCCACCATACAAAAGTCGTAGGTATATCTACGGATTTCAGACCTTTATCCGCGACTTTGTGCTATCACTATATGTCAAGTTTCTTGTAGTGAATAGTCCCCAGCAAATTGGAGCCATTATGCCATAGTTCAACGTCTTTAATAATAATATTCAGTAAAAAGAAGTAACAATATATAATGTGAGAGAAGATCGTAATTCTACGTGATTAATAACTATTTATATTGAAAATGTAAAATTATTGTAACAAATTTAGCTTACCATATTACAAGTTACATTTGAACTGAATCAATAGATTTTACTTGTTTACCTGTAAAAAGACTACAACAGTTCTTTTGAATCCAATTTTGAAATCGTTGTTGGTCATTGAATTTTCTTTTCCAATAGCCTTCCACTAAAATTGTACATTTATTTCTCTCCTTTGTATTTATAGACTTTTTGCGCTAATAATTTATATATATTATTATGTTATATTTATTTATTTATACTCTTGATACTTTTAACGTTGGTTTGGAATGTTATGTTCTTTTTAAGTATCATTTGTGATATTTCGTACAGCTTTTTATTTTTTTATTATTATTTTTATCTCATACAATTCATAACATAAATTTTTTATAATACCAGCTTTTTAATACAAAATAATAGTTCCTTGTAAAAAAATAAATACAAAATAATTTTTCTTTAATTTATATTTTTATGGTTAGTAGATTAGTCTGACGGGCAAAGAATAGTAGTTAAATAAATCTATTTAATAACTGAAACTAGACTTATATTTAAATCCGGAATTAAGGCAAGATTGTTAGACCTTGGAGGTATTTAAATGAGAAATTCCTAGGTGACTTGAGGTAACACTCCAAATGTTAGGAACTACCATGCAACACACATTTATCTCGACTGTCGCGTATATGTGTCTCAGGTTAAGTTGAGGGGGATCTATGAGGACATAATCAATTTGAATTGTCCATCTACCCAGGTGGTGGCATATTATCAAGCCTCATAACCAAGTGTTTCAAAGTTAGAATGGTACCAAATGATAAAGTAGAGTATAAGCTCATGTATACATTGCATTTTCTTGTAATTCTTTTGTTATGATTAATATGTATCGTGCGCGATAATAATTTTTCTTAGATGATTTGATGTTATAGTGAAATATATTGATTTTTCATGAGTGATTTTGACTTTATAAAAGAATATTTTTCCTTGAAGAATGTTTGTGTAATGATACAATATATTTAGGATTAATTGCGTGTTATTCTTACTTATATTATACTATTAACATGATTTCAAAACTAATCTCTTTCGTTGTTTGTGTTTGACTAGCTTGACCCTATGTTTGCGAAAATCGTTGTTATAACAGTTTAATGAATCTTGAAGTTCAAGTTTGGAAGAAACTCCGCTCTGATAGGTGATATCGGAATTAGAGTCATAAGTTGTATTTTATTTATTTAATTATTAACGACTTTTTGTATGAAAACCTTATAAGTACTAGTAAGTTTTTGGAATTAATTTAAGACATTATAGTTAAATCAAGTTTATGGAGATTGCACTGTTTTATAGAAGGAAACAAAGTTTAAAGTGTTCCGTTTGTATTTTGAGAAATGTGATATCCTAAATAACTTGTAAAAATTTCTTTTTCCTTTGAAAGAGTTTTTATATATTCGCAGCAAATTTTTATAAAAATATAGTATAAATTATTATATATTATTTTGGGGTTTAGGGTGTCACAATCATGGTTTCAGAAATGTGATTTGTGAGGTTGATTCCTAAACGACCTTGAGATTTATTAAAAAGGAGTGTCGCCTCTTCATCCTAATACGACACCAGTGGATTATATTCAATCTTTGCTTTCTAAGGAATGGAAACTTGTCTTTGTGCAAACCTTATGCGAAAAAAATGCTAGTGTCGATTGGCTTGCTAAATTGGGAGTATCATATTTTCATGATCTGAGAGTATTTTCTGTTTGTCCGTCTCTTTTGGTTAGTATTTGTTTAGCGGACTCTATGGAGATTCAATTCCAAAAAGCTTAGTTCTCCTTCATTTATTTGTTTTTATTTTCTTTTGATAAAAAAATGGTGGGGAAAAAAAATCCATAGAATGAGTTAATAGTGAGACCAAAAAAATGGTTTTAAAAATAGAGATTAAAAGTTTATTTTTAGGAGACCAAAAGTGAATTTAAATCTATATTAAAATATTATCAAGCCATTCATCGTCACTTAAGCATATTGTATGCTACATAACTATATTTTTGACACCTCACTTATTTTCTTTGTAGACACGACTAAAATCTCTGCTCTTTTTATTCTTCATAGTCTTGGGGTATAGTAGACAAGTTTTCAACCGTTACAATTCATCAATAAAGTAAATTTTTTAACGTTATATAAACTTTAATAAGAGCTCATAATGTAATATACATTTTTCAGTATATACCATTTCACATACCAATTTTTTTTCTTCTTATTCCAAATACCCTATATCACCTATTTTTGTTCTTTAGCTTTGTCTCCTTTTCTAAGTTTCAATGGAAGATTACCATTTTGTCTTTTGTTAGAACAAATAACCCTTAAACATGATGACGCGGTTGGTATTTAGTGGATTTTGGAATTGATTTCACTTGGATTGATGATATGGATGTTTGAGAGATGTTCGATTAGATATACAAGGATTAGTAAATATGAGTTATTTTTATTTTTTTATTTCCATAGCTCAAAATTCTTCTTTTTCTTCGACGAAATTTGACCGAGTTACCCTCTCCCGTCTAAACCGAAGTGGTGCATGGGTGGAATTGGATCTTGAAAGTAGACTTGATGATTTGGGTTGAGTAATGGTTTTGAGCCCGAACCCGCCTGTTATCCATACTTAGTAGTTACTAAAGTGAATAAATCAAGGGTTGAGATTGTACCCACCCATTATTGGTTATACATGTGCACTTAATATGAACCATTGATTTATTAATCATCAGTTGATATTACTCACTTTATTCTTTAAAGCTAGTTGCTCACTTTTGAAGCTGCAGAATCTATAGATATATAATCTCACTTATTCCACTTGTTGGAAACAACATTTATAGGATCTATTTTGATGACAATTGCTGCAAGACTTTAATAGTGAAGTTGTTGATGAAGATTATATGTAGCAAATTCCAAAGCGTGTTGTTACACTAGTCTTTAGGTTCGATTCGCCCCACCAATCAGATGCAAATGAGATAACCGTACTTTGGAAAACCTTGATATGATTTGCACTATCACACCAAGAATATCTTTCAATAGTATGTTACAAAAGAATGTTACCTATTCTTTTCTCAAATAATGAAAAGTCGCGTCTTTTCAAGACGGAATTTATTCAAAAAATAAGGCAGAAGAGCAAATCAAACTCGAGACCTTATGTTTACACACAATGAACACAACCACTAAACTAACAACAATTTAATGTCAATTATCACCAATTACACACACACATATTACCCAATATTTTGGAAATATCTCACAATCCCCCACCATTTTCAAAATATACTTAGTCCCATAATTTTGGAAATATCATGGTTTCAGATAATGATATCTTACGATTTGAACCACTACTTAGTAAGCTATGAGTTCCACTTATCCCGAATAGATTGGTAGACAAGCTTTGAACCAGTTATTCCTTAGAACAAGTGTGCACAACTTACACATGAAATCTCGGTACTATCGAAAGAATTATAAAGATGACACATTTGTTAAGGCCTTGTGTCATGTACCCTTTTCACGAGAATTTAAGAGTCAAGCCCTTTAACTCTTCGAAGCGGCCTCACTTCATCCTCACATAGGTAGACTATATCAGAAATACACCCATAATATGTATTTCAACAAATTTATGCTATATGTCTATTAAGAGTAAAACTCAATCCTCCAACTTTATACTTATGGTCCAAGTACTTCCAACCTTTGGGATGTATCTATATTCAAGTACTTGTAATCATTCTAATAGTGTACTTTATCATTGAACTCAAGACTTGATGTTACTCTAGTGTGAGGCGATTTTCCACCATTGATGATTAATTAGATATGGGCTTGAGTCCCAAATCTAGTGATGTCTTCAACACCATGTCCCTTTTTAGACCTTTCGTCAAAGGATCTGCTAGATTCTTTTCAGTTCTTACAAACACTATGGATATTACTCCATTTAAAATTAAATCCTTTACATAGCTATGTCTTAGACCAATATGTCTAGATTTTCCATTGTATACTTGGATATATGCTTTGGATAGTGTGGATTGAGTATCACAATGTATGGATACTGGTGCCATTGGCTTTGGCCAAATTGGCATCTCATACAACGAATTTCTTAGCCATTCTGCCTCTTTACTACCTGCAGCTAGGGCAATGTACTCTACCGCCATGGTGGAGTCGACAATGAACGTTTGTTTCTTTGATCCCCAAGAAACTACACCTCCACCAAGGTTGAAGATCCATCCACTACTGGAAGCATGATCCTCAGCATAAGTTACCCATTTGGCATCTGTATATCCTTCCAAAACTGAAGGATATCCACTATAGACTAAACTATAGTTAATTGTTCCTTTCAAATATTTTAATACTCTATTAACAGTCTGTCAATGTTTTTTTCTTGGATTGCTAGTATACCGACTTAATCTACCTACAGCATACGCTATATCAGGTCTGGTACAGGTCATGACATACATCAAGCATCTGATTACCTTTGAATAATCTAGTTATGCCACTGGACATCCTTTATGTGGCTGTAAACTAACATTTTGATCAAATGGGGGTAGAAACAGGTTTGTGATCAAATTGATCAAATTTCTTTAGCACTTTCCCAATATAATGAGATTGGGATAAACCAATATTTACTCCATCTCTAATGATTTTAATTCCTAAAATCACATTTGCTTCACCTAAATCTTTCATATCAAATTTTTTTGATAGGAAAGTTTTAGTTTTTTCTACCTCATCTAAATTTGTGCCAAAGATTAACATATCATCCACATACAAACAAATCATGACACCATTTCCATTATGAAATTGACTATAAATACACTTGTCCGATTCATTTATTTTGTATCCATTAGAAAGCAAAACTTTATCAAACTTTTTGTGCCATTGTTTGGGTGCTTATTTTAACCTGTATAAAGATATAGTCAATTTACACACTTTATGTTCTTGCCATTTGATGACAAATCCTTCAGGTTGTTTCATATACACCTCTTCATCTAACTCTCCGTTTAGGAAAGCAATTTAACATCCATTTGATGGATTACAAACTTATAGATAGAAGCTAGTGCCAAAAGCACTCTTATGGATGCAATTCTTGCAACAGGTGCATAAGTATCAAAGTAGTCGATACCTTCTTTTTGTGTAAACCCTTTGGCAACAAGTCTAGCTTTGAATTTATCAATGGTACCATTTTTGATGACGACAAGACCACCAACTATGGACAATGCAACAAGATCAAAAAGAAGATCAAACCATCTTGAATAAGCTTCAAAATCCAAATAATAAATGATTAAATGTAAAGGTATATGATACAAATCAATAGTTCAAATACATGAGAACAATTCATATTTACATATGCATTTAACATGTTTTCGAAAATCAAAAACAACATTAACAAATCATTTAAAATCATATTTTTGACAATTTGCATAAGTGTATTCGAATACACCATGTTGTATTCGAATACAACTTAAGTCAGAGGCAAAACGTTAAATGGTGTATTCGACTACACCCATCTGTAGTCGAATACAAGCTAAGTCAGTGGCCAAGTGTATTCGACTACACCCATATGTAGTCGAATACAAGTTAAGTCAGAGGCTAAAATACACTAATCTGTATTCGACTACACTGATGTGTATTCGAATACAAGATGTAAAATTTGAATTTTTTGAACGTTACAAAGACGTGTATTCGAATACACATATACTGTATTCGAATACACCTGGAAACATTACAATTTTTCAGATCTGGAATGCCTCTAGAACATTGTAATTTTTCATCAAACCTCTTGGATCAATGGCCACGAATCTGAAAGGATGTTTTATGGAGTATAAATACCCCATAACTTCAGATCAAAAATTAACCATCCTTGAATTAATTCATTTGAACAACTTTGAACAAAATTCTGATTTTTCTAAGTACTTGCATTAGATTTTCATATCATTCTAAAAAGTTCTCAAGTACTTGAATTACTATTGAGTTGTTTATCAATATACCACATCTTAGATTTATTCAAACCTTATTGTATCATTTGTACAAGTAAGATAGTGCCTTTGGCAACAAGTCTAGCTTTGAATTTATCAATGGTACCATCAACTTTCATTTTCTTCTTAAAGATCCATTTACAACCTATTGGTTTGGATCCAGGTGGGAGGTCTACCAATTTCCAAGTTTTATTCCCCATGATTGAGTCCATTTCCTCTTGGATGGCTTCTTTCTAAAAGGAAGAGTCTTGAGACTTTATTGCCTTTTCATATGTGTCTGGGTCACTCTCTAAATTGTAGCAAATTGGTCCATAACTGTTAATGGAATCATTTGTACCTTCTACAAGGAACATAAAGAAGTCTAGGCTATAATCTTTCTCTTTTCTGGCTCTTTCACTTCTTCTGGGTTCTGAACATGTCAAAGTATCATTATTATATACATTATTTTCTAGACTTAGTACACTAGAACATACAGTTTCCTTAGGATGTGGAATTGAGTTAAATCTATTTTCTTGAAAAATTGCATCTCTTAACTCAATCACTGTGTTAATAGGATATGAGTCATTAGATTTAACAACCATGAATCTATAGGCCTTGCTATTTTCAGCATAGCCCAGAAATACACTTTCAATTCCTCTTTCTCCCAATTTCTTTCTTTTTGGTTCAGGAACCTTAACAATTGCTCTACAGCCCCAAACTTTTATATAGTTAAGATTGAGTTTTCTTTTCTTCCAGAGTTCATATGGAGTTATCTTGTTCCTTTTATTAGGAACTCTATTTAGCAAATAACATGCAGTTAGCATGGATTCACCCCAATAACCTTTAGATAAACCAAAATAGGATAACATGACATTCACAATTTCTTCTAATACCCAATTTTTGCTTTCTGCAATTCCATTTTGTTGTGGGGAATATGGTGTAGTTGTTTGATAAAAAATACCAGTGGACTCAAAATACTCAGGATGATAGAACTCTCCTCCCCTATCACTTCTAAAACACTTAATAAAAGTTTCATGTTGAAGTTATACTTGTGCTTTAAATATTTTAAATTTGTCTAAAACTTCATTCTTAGAGTGCATTAAATAAACATAACAAAATCTAGAGTAATCATCAATAAAAGTGACAAAATACTTTTTACCACCAATTGTAGGCCAACCATGTAAATCGCATACATCAGAGTGAATTAAATCTAATACCTTAGAACTTCTTGCAACACTTTTAAAAGGTTGTCTTGTAAATTTAGTTAGCATGCAAGTAGTACATGAATTTGATTTTTTATCAAAAGTCGAAATTAAATTTGATTTCATCATATCATTCAATTTTCTAAAGTTAATATATCCTAGTCGCATATGCCATAAATCACAAGACTCAACAATATAAGCAGAAATCATATTATTATTATTATAGTTACTAACAACATTACATTTGAACATATTCTCACAAAGGTAACCCTTCCCTACAAACATACCACCTTTAGAGAGAATAAATTTATCTCCCTCAAATACACATTTGAAACCAAACTTGTTAAGTAAAAGTACATAAATCAAGTTCTTCCTAACATCAGAAACATAAAATACATCTTTAAGAGTAAGTATTTTTCCAGAAGTGAATTTAATCTCCACTGTTCCTTTTCCTTTGACTTGGACAGTTGAGGCATTTCCCATGTACAAAATACTTCCATCTTCTTCATCAATGGTCTTAAATAGTTCTTTATTTTTGCACACATGGCAAGTAACACCAGAGTCTATCCACCAAGATTCAACATCTTCAATTATGTTGAGTTCAAAAATGACAGCAACAAGATTATATTTTGTTGCACTTGAATTCTTCTCTTTGTTCTTCCTTTTCAAGCTGCGCTCATTTTTAAAGTGTTCTGGTTTTCCACAATGATAACAACTACCTTTTCCTTTCTTTCTTTGTTCATCATTACCATTGTGTTTTTCATGAGATTTATCAAAATCTCGATTTCTTTTCTTAAAAGATTTGCTTTAATTTCCTTCCTCCATTACATGGACTTTTTCATGAGAAAATTGATTTTTAGTATCCTCTTGTTTACGGTACTCTTCTTCTAAACGAAGGTGATTACCCAATTGCTCAAGAAATATGTCCTCTTTCTTATGTTTCATAGATTTTTTGAAATTTTTCTACGAAGGTAGAAGTTTGTCTATTATGCAAGATACAATAATAGTTTCATCCATATGCAAGATATAATAAGTATTTATTTTTGGAGGTATTATAGAGTTAGTGAAACTCAACCTTTATATATAAGTGTTTTGAAAATATTTTTGGTCCATCCTAAAAAAAAACTGGTGACTTAACTCATTCTTTTACTCTCCTTTATGACAAGATTTTATGACAATTCATGGTGTTTCTTGGCATAATGTGCATTAACTCATTTTTAACACCTTTAATTTATTTTCTAAAGAAAGATTATAAATTTAATTATGAGTTTCTTTTGTGTACAATTAAGAGATGACTATTCTCCTTTTTGTATCTCATGCATTCATCTCTTTTAAATAAAAATTATAATTTTATTTTAACTGTCTACAAAAATAATTCTATGCTATTTTTGGTTCTGTAACTATTAGATAAAAAAATTAAAAGGTATTTAAAGTAATATTCTTAAAAGAAATTTAATATAGTTACGTTTTCTTTTTGAATTTATATACATATTTAATATATATTTTTTATTTTATGAATGTTGTTTACACACCGAAACATGAAGAGTTAATATAGTATGTTGTTGTAATTATTTTATCATTAATATTATTATTATTTTTATTATTGTTATTATTTGTTAACATTTAGATTTTTATTTTATGTTACAAGTTACATAAAAAAAAAGGACTAAGAATGATTTTCCATTGTCAACAACCATTGAATATTTTTATTACTATAAAATGAATTTTTTCTAGTTATCTAAATTAAAATATTTTTCTAGTATTTACTATTATTATCTAAATGCCGCAAACTTTAATGGTAAAATTATATTTTTATTTATTTAATTTTATCATATTATTTATTTTAAAAGTCTGGTTGGATTAAAAAGAGTTTAGAAATGTACTAAAAGTCTTTTAATAATATTGATTTAAAAAAATTAATATAATTATTACTAAATAAATATAAGAGGTTAATCATGGTGACTTAATTTTGAAGAAGACGATAAAAATAATTCGTTTTACTATCCTCGAAAATTTATTTGACCTATTAAAAAGTCTATCAAAATTTATTTTATTTTGCATTGTCTTTATGAGATAAGTTACAATATTGTATGCTATCAATAATGATAAATGTATCAAATTTATGAAATTTAATAAAATTCAATAGGTGAGTTTTATGAATATGCTGATTTTATTTGACTTTCAATTATTTTTAATTTCATTAACAAATTATAAGTGTTTTATTGTTATTATTATTATTATTATTATTATTATTATTATTATTATTATTATTATTATTATTATTAATATTATTAATGAATTCTGCATATTAGTGTTGCATTGTCAAATTCTATTGTGTAGTAAATAAACACAATTAAATCAATTTCTTTATAGAAATAATTTTTTATGAAAGGAGCTATGATATCTCTCTTGTTCTATTTTTAAATTTTTAAATTATTGATATAAACATATAATTCTAAATTTGCTCTATTTTAATAAATGACATTATCAATTTTTCCTTTTATGTTTTTTTATATGCTAATTGGTTTTCTTTAACTAGTTCATGTATTTAGTAAGTAACTTTTATACAACTCAAATTTTTATATTTTAGTCGAATCATTGTTAATCAATAAATTTTTGTGAAATTAATAGGGATTCAAAATAATTATACTTGATTTTTTAAGAAATGTGTCAATACATGTATGTAGCTTGTCCATTTGTTTTTTCCTCTTAGTTTTGAGGACGAAACTATTTTTAAGGGGGTAAGTATTGTAACACCCCAAAATTTTCATATATATTATATATGTGTCTTGTTAGTAATTGTTATGATTTATTAGTAAATTAATAATTATTTTATGTATAAATAAATTAAACTAAATTTTATCACACTCTATTTTACCTGAATAATTATAATCTTTATTTTTATTTAATTATTTTGGCGTGACAATTACACAGGTATGATTTATGATGTGATTATTTTCTAAATGGACTATTGTGCATTTTTTATTTGATTAGTTTCAATAATTATGAAATTGATGTGTTAGTTATGTTTGTTTTATTTTGTTATGTGTGAGTGGTATTCTTGTCTTGCTTGATAAAATATTAGTTGAATTATTTAATTTAATTAGAATTTATAAAAGTTATATTGTTGTTAGTTTTATTTACGACCAAATAAGTATTTATTTTAGGAGATATTATAGAGTTAGTGAAACCCAACCTTTATATATAAGTGTTTTAAAAATATTTTTGGTCTGTCCTAAAAAAAACTGGTGACTTAACTCATTCTTTTACTCTCCATTATGACAAGATTTTATGACAATTCATGGTGTTTCTTGGCATAATATGCATTAACTCATTTTTAACAACTTTAATTTATTTTCTAAAGGAAAATTATAAATTTAATTATGAGTTTCTTTTTTGTGCAATTAAGAGATGACTATTCTCCTTTTTGTATCTCATGCATTCATCTCTTTTAAACTAAAATTATAAATTTATTTTAACTGTCTACAAAAATAATTCTATGCTATTTTTGATTCTGTAACTATTAGATAAAAAAAATTAAAAGGGTGATGTGACACCCTCTAATTTATTTATTTAATTAAAATGAATGGCGTGACACCCTGCAATATATGGTGAACTTTATTAGTTAATCATAATTAACTCATACACATAAATACACATGATTTCAATTGACTTTGTAACAACCTAATAAAATTAAATAAATAGTAATTATTGGTAGCATAGTTTTGGAATTAAGTGCACTTCAATTTTAGACAAGAACCCAATCGTAATATTGCAACGTAAATAGCTATTATGTTCATACATTTCCATTAGGCCTCTTGCTGTCACACCTATTTGTCATTCGTACACTTCTAAAATAATTTTCTAAGTCATAAATCCCAATATCTATCGGTGTTGAATTCATCATTGCCTCATAAGCTATTTCTCGTGCGAATTTAGAGATGTTAAGAAAGAAAGCGCCTAAGGTAAGGGCTTTTCCCCATGCTGAGTTAGGCTAGATATTAAATTAACGATTCGTAAGATATTGATATGATGTCTGGATGTCTTAAAAGAAAAAGATTGATTTTATTTTCGTCGTAAAGAAATTAACTATAATACTTTGATTGCTTTTTTTTAATACCTCTACCTTGATGAAATTAATTATAGAGTTATATTTTTATTATTATACCTTGATAAATATGTTTGTAGTGAAAATATTTAGTGTTTTACGTGTTTTAGAGTATTTAATTATAAAGTTATAATTTTTTATAATAATATAATTAGTAATATATTTATTATGATGTAATTGATTTTTAAGTGTTGACTTTTGAGTATTCTAAATTTAAAACTTGACTTTTATGAACAATATATGTGTCTTGAGGAAATTGATGAGAATTTTATATTTTTTAATTTTAATAATATGAGAAAATTGATTATTGAATGCATTAATGAATAGTCCATTTTTAGAATGCTTAAAACCTTATAGTGAAAGAATTGAAATTTATGTTGTTATTGTATTCTTGGTGATATGAGTTTTAATGGTTATCAATAACACGTAGTCAAATAGAATCTTATGGATTATTAAAATGAAAGTGGTGATTTTGAGATATTTGTTCACGTGCATATTTGATGTGTTGAAGTTATTGAGCTATAACTATGAACATCCATGAGAATATAAATTTGATGTCTTATGTGATTAAAAAATTTAATATAAAATATTTTTTTTCTTTGTGGTTGCCTAAGTGGCTGATGACTTGTGTTTTAAATATCATTATCTTGTGGTTGCCTAGGTGACCAGTGATTTGTGTTTTAAATATTGTTATCTTTGTGGTTGCCTAAGTGGCTGATGATTTGTATTTTAAATATTGTTATCTTTGTGGTTGCCTAAGTGGCTGGTGATTTGTGTTTTAAATATTGTTATCTTTGTGGTTGTCTAAGTGGATGATGATTTGTGTGATTATTTAAGTGAGTGGTGACATGTGTATTTTGAGCATCATTATCATTTTATGACATATCATATGCATCTTTGTGGACGCCTGTGTGGCTGATTTAATTTTTTCCCATTGATATGGGTGACTTCTGTGTGGATGCATGTGTGGCTGGTTATATCCAAATCATATATATTTAGGAGCATGCATAACTTGCATACATTTTATTGTTATTTTTATTTTGATCTAACTATTTGCTCTACGGCTGCTACTTGATTTATTTAGATATATTTTATGATTTTTGATACCCCTTTGAGAACTATTAAAGAATCCATTTCTTTAAATCTTTTATCACAAAAAGATTTCATATTCATATTTTATGGTTCTTAATTTATTATTTGATTTAATTTTTGTTGTGGAATGAACTGACCCCTTACACCAACATTTAGGTACGAATGATCTCAAAAAGTTGAATGAATGATGTTTGATTGGTGCACGCGCGGGGAAAAATGAGACTTTTACTTGAAAATAATGTTTTGTATTACTAAAATTTTTGTTGTACATTGTAAAGTTATTTATTCGTCATCATTAACTTTTAATAGAAATGTGGAAGTGAAATTTCATTCGCTAGTAAATAATTGAATGTCATTCATTAATTTCAGTCAACCTTGTTTCTTTTGAATTTCACTTAAAGAGAATTTATTTTATTTTGGACCATAAATGAATATGGATCTAACAATTGGAATATTAATTTTGAAAATGAATAAATAAATAATATTTTAGTAAATTACATTACGTTCTTTTACAAAAAAAAAATATATCAAATTATTTTCTTACGCATCTTCAATTTATTACATGATGAACTACTCATAATGAAAAAAAAAATAGTTGTTTCTAAAATAAAATAAATATTTTTAAGTAATATTCGGATAAAAAATTTGGGGCGTTACATGCATCTGATGTTGTTTGTAGTTATTAAGAATACGTTCAATCTTATGCATTTGTTCCATTACTGATTTATTATCAACCATTTTATAATTATTAAATTGAGAAACAAGAAACTTCTTACTTGTAGTGTCTTCTTGCATGTATCTTGACTCTAATTTCTCCCATAGTTCCTTTGCAGAGATGCTACTTTGATATATATCGAACAAGGAGTCAGACATTCCGTTGAGAATATGACCCATGCATATATAGTCATCATTGTCCCACTTCTGCCTTTCTGTTGTTTTTGCTTATGTTTCCACTTTTTTCTCCAGCGGTCTTGTGGTGTTCAGAACATACACCACCTTCAAAGTTGTAAGAAGGAATTTCATCTTTTTTTGCCAACGGATAAAATTTTCTCTATCGAATTTCTCCAACTTCACAAAATTAGAAGTCATTTCTTTGAGTGAGGCATCCATTGATTGAAAATAAATCGAACCTAAAGATTGTAGGATCTGTTTTGGTGACAATTGTTGCAAGACTTTAATAGTGAAGTTGTTGATGAAGATTATATGTAGCAAATTCTAAAGCGTGTTGTTATACTAGCCTTTAGGTTCGATTCGCCCCCACCAATCGGATGCAAATGAGATAACCAGCGAATCCCCTTCAGGGTACTTTGGAAAACCTTGATATGATTTGCACTATCACACCAATAATATCTTTCAATAGTATGTTACAAAAGAATGTTACCTATTCTTTTCTCATGCATTAGAAAAGAATAAGATGAGTTAGAATATGAGAATGAGTGAGAAAAGTGGATGACAATATCTCAAATTTCGTGTCCACATTCTGCCCAAAGTGACACTATTTATAGAAAAATAATGTTACTTGAGAAAGAGTTACAATTCTTGGTTCTGCCACTGTTTCGCGAAGGGATATATACATATAACGTTTAGTTATTTATTGAAGCATTGCATTGGTCTATTTGTGCGTAGGACATGGGTTCGAACCACCGCTGTGCCTTTTCATTTTTAATGAACAGTTGCGTGTTTTCAAGGCAGAATTTATTAAAAAATAAGACAGAAGCACATATCAAACTCGAGACCTAATGTTTACAAACAATGAACACAACCACTAAACTAGAAACAATTTCATGTCAATTATCACCAATTATACATATATATATTACCCAATATTTTAGAAATATCTTACAACATTAGGACCCAAACTTTGAGTATTTGTATTGTGTGCTAAAGTGGTTTTTTCAGTAAGAGAAGTAATGAATGAGTCAGAGGTATGGAAATTCAAAGGGAATGGAGTGGGTGAATGGAATAAGGTCTAAAGGGAAACTGGAACTGGCAAGTCCAAAGTGAAAAAGAATGAGGTACCATGACTGGTGTTTTAACTTTGTTGCTAAAAATATTTGCAAGATAGATTATTTTATTTTTAGGTACCCAAATTTAGTTAGGTCTTGGTTTGTTAGCTATGAAGATTTCTTATCTTTCCATGTTTTTTTAAATAGGACAAGTTCTTTTATTACGACATTTCTTTAAGAAATATACGCAAGTATCAGGTAGGTTAACCTTAAGAGTCTCCTCTGGTTTTTCAAAACCAATATCTCATTTATTGTTTATGCTAACACCATAGATCATTGCGGCTTGTTTGCTTCTGTCTATGACATTTGCAATAAATTTATGAAAAGCTTTTTCATAAATAATAAAATATCAGACCCACTTTTATCATACCCATGTACCACTTTCATTAAGAAAAATTCTCTTCAAATTTTTTTTAATAAAAAAGTTGTTGTTTTTGGATAGAAAAGTAGTTGTTTGTTTCATGAATTGATTGTTGTTGTTGTTCCCGCGTGGATTGTCCAGCCAAAAGCAATTGCAACAAGCAATTGTCCAAATTTCCCCAATGCATTAAATACGTGGTTTCATTTTTCTTCCTTTAGCATAGCTATGTACATAGTTTATGGCACACAAGATGTAAAAAACAATGTGAACATGCCGTTTGACTATATACACTGAAAAATAGACAATAAATCTCCATTATTAATGTATAACTATAATGACAATAGTTCACGAAATATATTTTAATGTCAACACAAAAGCTATAAGAAAGACTAAAGTTGATTGTGAGATTTCTCTTTGTTTATAGGGGAGAGAAGGTTTTAAAAATTTGATTTATAAAATCGACAACCTAAAGTATTTCAAACGTATTCATGAAGTATCTCAAATGTAACCAACAATATATTTTAAAAACAATTAAATAATTCATTTATAATTAGATATATACCTTTGATATCATGAAATCGATTTAAAAAATGTATAATAAGATGTGATAGATTAAATGATTATGATTTGACGACGGTGTAAACTTATTACCTTAGACTACTAGTGCACAATCTTTAATCTTTATAATAATATATAGGCAAAATACATCTTTTAACTCTTTAAATTACACAAAAATATCAAATTGATTCTTTATTTATTTTTTTTGGTATTAGGTTAATAATTTATGTTTGTAAAAGTTACAATGTTGAACTATTTTTAATTAGATATTTTTTAAAACTTAACTATGAGTTTTGTTATCATATCATATCAAATAACATAGTAAATTTTCATACGATTTCATGATATAGATTAAGAGAATTTCGTGTTTAATTTCAAGAACCATAAAATACATCTTACGCGAATTCCCTGTTGCCTAATTGTTATTCTTAAAGTTGATAGAGAGTTTATGTTCTTATGATTATTGCAATCAAAATTTTTTAAGAATTACCTAAATTGGGAGACTTTTTTGTTTTAGGGTTATATATATGGCTCTAATTTTTCACTAGTATTCATACCATTCATAAAATCTTTAAGTTTGTATTTGATTCTTTTCTTTTCTTTTATACTCTTATTTTAGAGTGTTGTGAGATGTAGCTTAAACATTTGCTTTGGAGAGTGTGGGAGTACATATGCCATGAAAAGTTTGAGACAAGTGTATATGTTGTAACAATTTTTACATTGTGTTGTTTTTTGGTTGACAATAGACATCAGTCGTGGTTATTTTCAAAAGATTTGGAGTTTTCATGTTATTTTGTTGTGTTTTGATTGTTATTTAAATTTATCTGTTTGTTTATTTTTTCAACATCATTAAAGTTGAGTTGAAATATGATGTTAAAGTCTCTTGTAGTCCTGAAACATTTGACTTCTTATTGTCGTCGCACCACCAAACTTCTTAACACATCCTCGCTCCAATGTCAAAATAAAAGTAAAAATAATATTAAACAAATTTAATGCATCTAAACCGAATTTTTAATCAATTTGTAAAACAAAGTGCCCATATGGTACAAATGGAAATGATATCTTATAATCTTGATATGTACTTAGCCAACCTTTTCCAACAGGTACAAA
Organism: Cicer arietinum; assembly: GCF_000331145.2. Taxonomy (NCBI): domain Eukaryota; kingdom Viridiplantae; phylum Streptophyta; class Magnoliopsida; order Fabales; family Fabaceae; genus Cicer; species Cicer arietinum. The sequence continues at coordinate 1,836,399 of NC_021162.2, forward strand.
TGGATATAATATTTTCCAACATGTTCTTTAAACTCAAACACACAGCTTCCCAAAAGTGACAAATCACAACAATATATTAGATTTTGATGCAACAATTTCGCAAATTAATTTTAATTTATTTTTGGTATTAGTCCTTTCATTTTAAAAGTTTTGGACACAAAAATGGTGATATGACCTATTTTAATTGATGTAATATACAATTTGACAATATAAAATCATTTAGACGAATTAATTGTTTATTTGTCATTAACTAATATACAAAAAAAGAATTAAGTCAAAAATGAAGTTTTTAAGAGATTTTCTAGCAATATCATAAAAGTTCATAATTCTATATTAGCATAGTGCATGGCTTATCACTAAAAACTTGCCATATCACAATTTTAGTTCAAAACTTTTAGCGAAGATCAAAATTGGAGGTCTTTTTTTTCAATGCCCTCTTTTTGAAAAAAAAACACCAAAATACCCCCATTTGAAAAAAATATACCAAAATGCCCTTTTTTTTAAAAACCAAGTAGGAAATCGCCATTTGGAACTCGGGTTTCCTTAAGGAAGTCGCCATTCCAAAAGGCGACTTGTAAGTAAAGAAAAAAAAAATGGGGCATTTTGGTATATATTTTTCAAATCGGGGTATTTTAGTGTTTTTTTTTTCAAAAAGAGGCTATTGAGAAAAAAAAACCCAAAATTGGAGGATTTTTAAATAAAATTATGGATTCTGATAATGACATGGATGTTTGAGAGGCGTTAGATTATATTTACAAGCAAGCATTAGTAAATATGTGATCGTTAAATTAATGCTTTAATAATAATCAAGAACAATTAAAATCGTTTCTCATATTGTTGTAAGCGCCGTCTCTGGTAAAAATGATTATGTCTTCTCCACGTTTCATCTTAATTTTTCTACAGTAACACTTATAATAGCCACTTCGATTCGTATTTCTTTGTGAATTTATTCGTGATGAAGTAACATGAATCTAAAAAAATTAGTAATAGCTAATTTGGAAAAATTAGTGACCGTTTTGACGAAAAGAATTTGTCTCCTAAACATTTGTAATAAATTGAATCCGATGTCTTAAGACGTATTCAGGTTCCAAATAATCCTTTTTGGAGCTGATTTACTTGTTGTAAGAAGTTGACATCCTCATTAGATTTTAGTGAAGATATAAGTAATGATGATGGTAATTGGTGTAAAATTCCTAAGTGGTTATACACCATGAAAAAATTTAGTGAACTATGTAGCGCTTTGCAACTCAGCCAAGTACAAGCGATGAAGCCTTTACTGAGATAACTATGAGATTATAACTAAGTTTTGATTATCTAAATTTTGGATTCTATAATACGTTTTAACGAGTAAAATGTTTTTTTTTAGTAAAATTGTGGATGTTGTGTTATCATTGTCGAAATGTATATTTGAATTTAATACGAAAAAGTGACATGTTATTTGTACATTTTTCGTATTACATGAATTAACTAACAAAATGGTATTCATTAGTATGTGCAGAATGCGTCGT
>NC_021162.2:1837960-1847744 GCF_000331145.2 Cicer arietinum
CGTGTAGATTAATACGTGTAGGAAACTAAAATTAATTTTACCAATTTTTTTAATTATAAAATTACTTTTTTTTATTAATGATCCAATTTTTAAGATTAGAACGTGTCTTCAAAATCTTTAAAATTGATGGTGTGTTATGATTTAGACCAATTTTGTGGCTTGATGAAAACTGAGAATGTATCTATAGACATGTTGAGTAGCTGATGTGAGAGGAGATTGTTATTTTGTAGATTTGTGAATTAGTGAAATTAATTATCAGAACCAAATATACCTTATGCTTTGTGACATGTGGACTACTTTAATGTATGTAGATATACAATTTTGTTTTTGTAAGTTTAGAGAAAATAAGAAAATAAATTGAAACTATTTTAGAAGTGTTAATTTATTAGAAAATTTTCTATCTATCTATACATATAGTTTAAATTCTCTTTCAAAATATAAATTGAAATTAATAACTTTTATAGTGCTTAATTTTTTAAAAACGTGTTTTGATGATTAAAGTACGAGTGAAATTTTAGATATCATATAGATTTTTAAATTACACATAATTTATTTTATTTTTATTATATTTAAAAAATGATTTATTTTAATTGTTTTTACTTAGACACTATTTATTGAAAAGTAATTTAAGGAAAAGTTTTAAATTCTCAATGATTTTTTTATGCGCTAAATAATTAGTGCTACTTTTTATAATAATTGTCTAGAAATTAATTTTTAGAATGATATGTATTATTGAAAGTGGTTCATGCACTACCTGATTCAATTTGGTTTGGTAACATGTTGTATCTTTTAGTAGATGATTATTTATCTTATTTGTTATTTGAAAAATATATGCTTTAGTTTATTGCAACCTTTAACTGATAAAGATTAATTCAAAAGAAAATATAATCATGACCAATTTGGAGCAATTAGAGTTTTATGAGGATATGTTACATCGTTTGAGTTATGAGATGAATGTACAATCTTGATGCTAATTTTTGGATTAAGTATGTGAATGTGTATATTATTATGTAAATATTGAATTATTTATGTTTCAAATAATCTAATCGTTGGGAATTAGTGTATAGAGTTAGAGTAGTGGAGAACATCTAAAAATGGAATAGTTCTATATTTGTTCAATCAGATTATTGATTATATATTGATGTTAGTGTCATTTCTTTTGTTATTGTAACTAGTTGTAAATTACAAATAAATTATTGCAAATGTGTAATTAAGTGAGTTTTTAACTTAAAGTAAGAAGTAGGAGTTGTGGTGTCGCATTCACACTCTTGAACCATTTTAAAGATACTTTTAATTATCTATGTTTGAATTTGAATGACTGCAGTTATAGTTACCTTAAGTAGTTGACTACACGAGTAGGAGAGACTAGCTACCCCAATGACTCATCGTTGATAAAAGAGGCAACAATAACCCATTGTTATTATTGTTATAAATACTTGTTAGTTTTATTTTGGAAATAGTTAGAAACAATGTTCATCTCTTATATAACTTTGAATATTTATGAATCTTATGTAGCATCAATATTGAATGCTAATAACTGATTTCGTGATGCGAATATTAGGTTGAAAGTGTGTAATTAAATTAAATATTCAATTAAGTATGTTTGACCTTCTAAGTAACTTGCTTAAAATGAATAAGTGCATTGTGTTAGTATCTTATTTATCTAATTGTCTCATTTGATAAGGACCTAGAACTATTGTAGGAGTTTTATGAATAAAATGTGTGTATAAGACTTTGAAATTAAGTTATACTTTGAGTGCGTTTGAAACTATATGTGAAAATATATATCATATTTAACTATGATTATACACATTACTTTTCTTTTAAAAAAAGAAACAAAAAAACCTAAGTGATTGCATGTCATTGAGTTGTTATATGCGTTTTTATTTGTAATTCTTGAAAGTGTGAAATATTTTAAATATTTCTCACGTAGTTTGAGACAAGTGTATGTGTTGTAATAACTTTCACATAGTTTTGTTCTTAGGTTGGCAATAGACAATGATCATTGTTTTTTTTTTCAGATTTGAAGTTTCTACATTATTTTCTTGTGTTTTGATTGTTGTTTAAATTTATCTATTTATTTATTTTTTTGACATCGGTAAGGTTTTGTGTTGAAATGTGTAAAAATCTCTTGTAGTCTTGGAATATTTTGCTTGTTGTTTCGCTCACACTGCCAAACTCTCCAACTCATATTTTCTCGAGTGTCAAATATAAACAAAAATAAGATTAAACAAATTTAATGTATCTTATCCAAATTTTCAGTCAAATTGTGAAAAAAAAAGCCCATATAAATGATTAAGTTTTGCAAAACCTTTTCCATAAGGTACAAATGGAAATGATATCCTTTAATTTTGTTATGTAACTAGCCAACCATTTAGTAGAAACTTAAATCAATAAAAACATATTCTTTAAACTCAACATCACGGCTTCACAAAACAAGTGACAAAATTATCATTAAAGTAGATAATTTTGTATCATTATAATATATGTCTTATTATTTAAGACATGTTATGTCACAATTTTTTAGACTAAAAATCTAAGTGAGGAATCAAAATTAGGGATTTTTAAATAGAATGATCAATTCTAAGAATAAGTGAAAATAGGGACCATAAATGCAATTAAGTTTATAAAATATTTAGGAGATAGTAGTAATAGTTACTATCACCATAATCATGTTATTCAATGTCTCTAAAATTAAATCTTTTTTGATATATATATATATATGTGTGTGTGTGTGTGTCGCAGTCGAAAATTTCGAGTGTTTCTCGAATTCAATGGAGTCGCTACCAAAATTTATTTTAAAATAGGGAAAATATTGGGAAACCCTTAAAAATAGGGAAAAAAAATTAAAAAATGGTATTTCAAACCAAATTTTGAGTTCGAGAGTCGATTATGCGTAGGGAAGATATTAGTAAAAAATAATCGATGTGTAGATCAGCATGAGTAAAAATAATTTTCTTTGGATTGTTTACCGATGCGTAGATCTACGAAAATAAAAAATAATCGTCTTCAGATTGATTACCGATGTGTAGATCGACATGAATGAAATTGATCGTTTTCGGATTGGTTACCGACGCGTAGTTACATAACAATTATTATTAACTTTTTTAATATGATTTTGGAATAAATGTGTGCTTAAGAAATAAATGACAAAAAAAGAAATTTTTATTAATTGGCTTGACAAGAACGTGATCATGCTCTTACGTATCTCCCGGTGCGATTGAGAAATCAAAGCTACGTAGTTCTTGGTTAGAAGATGCGGATGAATTGAATTTTTTATTTTTTTAAAGAAAATTTATTTTGTTATAAATATATATATATATATATAGAAAAGGAAATAGAAAGAAAGGAAAAAGGAAGAAAGGAAAAACAGAAAGAAAACCAATTTCTCCCAGCCTTCGCGAAAACCCTTCTTCTTCTTCTCTCTCTGTTTCACAAAACCAAAATCGCCATAACTCAAAACCTCCATTTTCTTCTAGATCTAAGCTTCGTTTTAGGAAGAGATACAAGGGAAAGTTACTCATCTCCACGTTGGGTGGAAAATAAATGTGTTGGGTTTGGAGTGTAGATTTGGGGAAAATGAATTACATGCTTTTATGGGTGAAATTTTAGAGTTCGGTTATAGAGATATTGATGAGTGTTTTGTGGAAAAAGAATTTCATTCATTTATGTGTGTTGTTGAGGAAATGAAATTTGATGTGTATATATATATTTTGACGAGAAAAGAAAATGAGCTTGTTTGACTTGAAAAATTATTTTGAAATGCGAGTTTTCAAACTATCAAGCTGTACAACTCATGTCTCAAAAGTCAGAATAAAAAGATGTCTCATCTAGTAAATTCTTTTACGAATATTTTATATTATTTTCGATTTTAAAATTGAGTTTTAAAACAAACAAGTAGTACCACTTGAGTCTTAACAACTCAACGATTAAAAAAATCACTTGAAATTAATCAAATTTAAAAAGTTGATTTTATATCTATTTATTTACAAAAATAAGTTTTAGAATTATTAGATTGTATAAATTGTGTTCTACTACTCATGGATTAAAAGACATCACTTCTAGTTAACCTTTAATAATAATTTTTATTTACTAATTTATTTATGAGTTTTAATTTTTTAATTTATCTATGAAGATGGGATTTAGAACCGTCAAGTTGTCGCAACTTGTATCCTAATAACTCAAAGATAAAAAAAATATATATATCACATCTAATTAAATAAATTTATATGTCTTTTTTATATTAATTTATTAAAAAATAATAAATAAATAAAATAAAATAAAATAAAAATAGAGTTTTAGAACTATCAAGTTGTACCGCTTGTATCCTAACAACTCAAATATTAAAAAGATGTCGCATTTAATTAATTTTAAATGAAATATTTATTTGTATTTTTTATGAAATTTAATTTTTATTTATGAAACAAAATAATTTTGAAATCATAAAAAAGAAACTAAATGGGCTAAAATTTCAAACAAATAGGTTTTTTTTTTCCTTTTTGACAGGCCCAAATTAAACTAAGTTTAAGATTAAAAAAAAAAAACTTAAGAGAAGATAGGTTAATCTGATAGCTAACCCTAGGATGTGTTTTAAAAAGGAGATGGGGCGGCTGCGCTAGATGCTAAAAAATGGTATTCATGATTTTAGCCTATTTGTTGTGTTTTTATCTTTTTATTTGTTGAGCCTTTTTTATTTGCACCTTTAATTTGTCTTTTAGTTTTTTTTAAAAGTCAAAAGTTTGTCTGTTTGCTTTGTATAATGTGTACAATGGCTAAGGGCAAATGGAGTTGACTTTTTATTACTTATTTCATTGCATATCAGCTTTTGTCATGTATCATTAAAAGAGATTTAGAAGAGGTAAGATTGAATCATAATGAACTAAGATGCAAGAGTTAAAAAGAGGTTAAAGTAAACACAAATTGTTGAGGGAATAGTTTACAACAAATTGTTGTTACCCTTAGCCCTCCCCTTATAGAGATATTTTGCCTCGATATAGTTGAGGGAATAATCCACTATTTCCGTAAATAGTTTTACAAGTATTCTTTACTCTACTTCTTCAGGTTCTGAGTATTTTTCTCTAGTCTCTCCAAGATGTTGTTCTCATAATTGTTCTTCAACATACTGGCATAATGTCGTTGAGTTTCATGAAGGACGCTGTATGTTTTCAAGTACCTCTTTGAAGATAAGAGGGTTGTGCCACTACCAAGTTGATTTACATTCGTTCTAGTTTGTGTCTGATCTGACACAAAATATGTTTCTAGGATTCTTACTCTTATTATGATGATGTTATATATTCAACCCTATATCAGTTCAAGTGAATGAAAACACATTAAATGATTTATATCAATTATAATAACTCTCTTACTGAGAGGATTATTCATGTTTTTTTATGTGTTCTTGGCTTTTTTTAGAACTATCCTTTATGTTCCATACTTTTCTATGTTTTAATGAAATAACCATTTCATCTTAAATACAAGGTAAAAGTTGTTAGAATCAAGTTGGTTTTACATTTAGAGTTTTGATGTTAACAAAAGTATTTTATGAATAATATATTTGACTTCAAAGAGTATGAAAGAAGATTCATGTTTTTGAAGAAAATCTAAAATAAGATTTGATTCAAATTTAAAATTGAAGAAAATCTAAATAAGACTTAATTCAAATTTATAATTGAAGAAAATCTAAAATAAGATTTTATTCAAATTTATAACTGATGAAAATATAAAATAAGATTTGATTCATATTTATAATCTTTGACCAAGTTGAAAAGAAGATATAGTCAAGATTTGAAGAATATTTGAAGAAGATTTGATCAACATTTGATGAAGATTTTAAAAAAAATTTGATCAAAATTTATGTACAAAAAAATATGAATAGAATCATTTTGAAGAATTTACAAACTCAATATGAACAAAAATAAAACATAATCCATTTGAAGAGTTTACAAACTCAATAGAAATAAAATAGATATAAAATCAGTTTGAAGAATTTGCAAACTCAATCTGAACAAGATACAATTCAGAATTAAACAAAGACTAAATTGAAGCCCAAATTTTCACTATATATAAACACTCAAGGCTGAAAGGAGAAAATCATAGAAAAACATAAAAGATTAGAAGAATGTAAACTCAAAGTTTTCAATTCATCTTAGATTGTGAGAGTTATTATTATTATCAGCTTTGTTAGAAGCAACTACTCAAGTTCCAATCTTTTGTATCCAACCTGATAGTTGTTTAGTTCCTTCTTCAATCTGGGATTGTCAGGAGAAGATTTGCCTTGTAGAGTCAACGTGGTTATTTCCTCAAAAGTCTGGGCTTATCATACTATTTGGGAAGACTGGCTTTGAGGGTCAGGTGTTTTGTAATTAAAGGTATTTGAATTAGTAGATTAAAGCCTTCTGACTGAGGGGACTGAATGAACTAGGATAAATATACATGTCAAATCTATTTATATATATTAAAGAAAACTCAATTTTTTATTGATTGACACCTCACACTTCCATGACAAAGCCAAATCAAGCCGTCAAGCCGTCATTTGCATTACTCTTTCCTTCTTTCACACTTCCATGACATATTTGCTATTAATGTATCATTCTACCTCAAGTCTTCAAATTATTAGTAAAGTTGTTTATATATATATACAAAGTTGATATGATAAGATCAAAATTCATTTCACCAATCAACCATGATCATCAAATATTCAAGTTAAAAATAATGCGAACTTAATTTTTTTAGCTATATTATATTCTTCAACACTAAACATTGAAATTTTATCAACAATTTAAGTTTTACAAAATTACTCAAAATAAACAAATTAATATTGCATTTCAACAAATAAATACATATATAACATTAATTTTATATAATTCATATGAAAAATTGTTTAAATATTAAAGTTGTTATGCTACTTTCTTAATACAAATATAATTATCGTAATTCATTGTCTAATAAATACAAATAAAGTATTACGTAAGTTACACTGACTTACATAAAAATCAATACATTTATATAATTTATTGCCTAGTAAATATAAAGTATCATTACACTGAATTGCATAAAAATCAATAAATTTAAACAAAATGTTAAAGTTTATCGAATGTTAAGTTAAATATGTAAGAAAAAAAAAAAAGAACTCTAAAAGTCATAACAATTGACAATATTGAAAAGTTCAAAAATACACGCATGATTGACAGTCATGGACTAAGAATAATAATGTTCATTATCATTATATCTACCTAGACTCTAGAATTCAATGTTACTTTTAATCTTCCTTCACAAAATAATAATCATGTTCATTATCATTATCATTATCATTATTTATAGATAAAATGTATTATTTGTTTTTGAAACATATTATATCTTTTTAATACAAATAATTCATTTCCTAATAAAAACAAATTAAGTATGATGTAACTTACACTAACTATAAAAAAAATATCAATTTAAATTAATACAAAACGTTAAAGTTTATTGAATGTCAAATTGCACCTTTACAAGTGTCTGTTGAGATATTTTTATTGGAGGTCATTCAGGGTATGGCCATTGTACTTTAGGATCAAGCCTATGTACTTTAGTTGTACAAAGACGACATGTGTCTTCATAGTTTCAACAATTAAACCATTGAAGATAAATTTATTCGTCGAGATCAGAATTGACCCCCCCAAAAATCACTCTTTGAAATTTGTATGAAAATCCGAGGAATCATAGGGCACTGAATTAGAGGATAGAACAGTAAGAGTATTGACTTACAAACCAATAGAGCAAGCAAGTTATCAGAGGATGCACACAGACAGAAGATACAGTGATCATATGATGTCTTGTAGATCATCAGATCATTAGCTCTTGTCACAACACTGACTTTTCTAGAGACATTGACTTTATAAGGCATTGGCTTTACTAGAGGCGTCAAATTTATCAGAGGATACATGAAATTTTAGAGTCAGATGATACACAAAATTTCAGAGTCTAACGATAAGATGCTTGATGAGATTATCAGAGGTAAAGACAATAACTTTCTCTTTAGAGATAGAGGCATAATATTTCTTGTTACACTTGTTAGAGACATATGTAGAATATTTGTGGTTATGCTTGTTAGAGGCAGAAGAATTCTTGTTACAATTGTCAGAGAAAGAGACATAATCATTATTATTACACCTATGTATCAAAGGCAGATGAACATTATCTAGTTGATTTTACCAGAGGCAATTGAGGTACTATATTGCTTGCATCCTAGAATCAACTTCAGCTCGTGACAATAAGGGCGCGTGTCACTGGACTTACGTTGTTAAGCTGAAGTAAAGGCTTAGTATTTAAAAATACTTATTATTTATTTAATTGTATTTGTTATCATCAAAACATCAACTAGAGAATTGTATTTAAAAATACTTTTGCACTAACATTTAATGCTTTGTTTTTCTTTTTAATGGCCATGTGACCTGCACATGACTTTTTTAACTAAACTTACTTTTTATTTTTGAAATACTAACACTACTAGAAAAACAGGATTTAGCGTCGGCCCAAAACCGACGCTAACAGAGCAAAAGCCGACGCTAACGTTCATTTAGCGTCGTATTAGCGTCGGAGTCGGGCCTAGGCTAAAACGGTCGAAGCTAATTATTAGCGGCGAACAAAGACCATCCGACGCTACCGTAGCGTCGGTGAGGCCGACGCTATTGTTAATTTGAAACAGCCGACGCAATACCATTTGCCACGTCAGCTGGGCGGAAAATTGTTGCGTCGGATGGCCGACGCTAGAGTCAACCAACAGTAGTCAACAAAATCGGTTGCGTCGGACAGGCCGACGCTAAAGTCAAACTTAAAGTCAATTTAATTTATACAGTAGCGTCGGTGGGGCCGACGCTAAGTTCAAAATTTTTTAATGTATTATTTTTAATTTTATAGCCCCTGCTTTGCTGAATTTCATTTTTTTTTTTATAATATAATTGATTGCTAATAAACATTAAAAGTCATTCATTGACATTATAACAAACACACAGAGTATTAAATTAGATATCAAAATATCATGTGTTCTGAAACTACAAAATAATAAATAGTATCGAATAACAACTTTAAAAAAGTTACCTAATACATAATTGTCAACCACTACAAAAAGTAAGCATAACTATGACACTAAGGTTCGTCAAGCGACACATCGTCCAAATTATGATCGTAATGAGGATGCGAAGGAGGATGACTCGCAGTAGATGATCCACCAGTTGATTGACGGGCCAAAGCGTCAAATTTGTCTCCAAAAAATTGCTTTAATGCATCAAAATCATTCTCTAACTTCTTTGAACGCTCCCTAGCCTCTTCGGCGACCTTGGTAGCCACTTGAGCCTGGGACACTGCATCCTGAGCAATTTGTTCAGCTCTAATTCTAGCTGCCCTCTCCGCTTCTAAAGACGTCCCAGTCATAGAATTAGAAGGATTCTGGGAATGTTGTGTAAGCGATACACACCCCTGTCGGACGTTAATGGACAAGTCTCCCGTACCATAAACTCGACCACGAGTGCGACCCCCTGCAGATTCAGTCCATAACTTAAGTATTGTCCCTCCATCTACCTCTTTACCACTTTCTTCACTTGTTTCGCCAATCTGTGTTTGTACTTCCTCCAATTTTTTTTTAAATGTTCCCTGAAAAATGGAATAAATTAATAACGTAATATATGATCAAATTTCTAAAATAAATTAAACAAGTGTATAATAAAGGGATTGTTCTTCTAGGTATAAATGACATCATATTATTTTTTGGTTGATTTGTAATATAAAGAATTTGCATAAAGAATTT
>NC_021162.2:1853119-1885471 GCF_000331145.2 Cicer arietinum
ATTTTAGTATAAGAGCAATTTAAACAAAGTATAGGGAGGTTTTCCAAACTTGCATTGAAAATCATATTTTAGTATAAGAGCAATTTAAACAAAGTATAGGGAGGCAAATAAGCCTTAGATTGCACTTTAACATCAGATTTTAGTATATGAGCAATTTAAACAAACTATAGGGAGGTTTTCCAACTTGCATTGAACATCAAATTTTAGTTTAGTTAGATTGCACTTTTACAGAGTTCGGCGAGGTTTTCCAAATTCAGCATGTACACCAACAAACAAACTCAACAACATCCATATTAATAACAAAGTATAATTAAATTAACAACATCCATACCTTTCAAGTGCTTATAATCCTTCCCCCTCCAAACTATGATTTGTTGTTTATCGAAATTCACCAGGATACAAGGGACCAGATTCTGCATCAATGCATTTGGGATAGTTAGAAAGCAACAATTTACAAAACCAAGCAGAAAATATATATAATAAAAAGTAAGATATGGATAGTATAATAATATACATAAATTATCGTTTTTTTAAAATTTAATCAATAATTTAATTTATATGATGGTGTAGATAATTATACACATATGTTCAATTAGATCTTATTATTTAGAATTCATGTAGATGTCTTAGAAATTATATTAGGATATATTTAACTGGTGTTATCTCAAAACTTCTTTGTAATTTTTGTTTTCAGAAAATTAATGCATATAAGTTAAACTATTTAATCAATCACAATATATAAATCTATTATTATTGTACTTTAGTTTCATATGGTTATATATATATATATATATATATAATAGTATATAAAAATTAAATTCTATATTTACATTTTTTTAAGCAAGCTAACAACTTTGTAGAATACTAATTCTAAAAGAATCCTAATCATCTACAAGATTAAAAGAGAAAGATAATAGAATGAGTTGGTTTATAAACGTGAAACAGACTGCCATTTTTTTTGGAACTTCATATATATTTTTATGCCAACCTTTAGCTTTTCTATAAAAGAGTAAAGAGCTGGAGTGATACTACATAAATTACTTTCTTAATAAATTCATTTTCATTATTAAAAAACAAAACAGAACATATAGTTTTAAAAAACAAAACAGAACTCCTCTTTTGGTTTTAATTAATTAATGATCATATGAGGGAGAGTAATTGTTACATCTCAAAGAGCTAGACTGAACATAGAAGCATAAAGGAGAAATATTATGTTTTAACTAAACTTACTTTTTATTTTTGAAATACTAAACGTCCAATCCTACTACTAGTTATAATAATAATAATAATTAAAAAAAAAATTAGAAACGTTTCTCATCCGCTCCCGATAAAAAAAATGGCTATGTGTCTTCTCCATGCTCCATAAAACCTCAATCCATATCAATGGAGTTTAATTTTATTTGCAACACAGTGACAATATATCTTCATCTTTCTCACACTCTTCTTTCTTCTCATTTCTTTATGCGATTTTATCTAAGAAAAGGCTCATCTTGACAATGGTAGCTAAGAAATATGTCCATCTTCATTTTTAATAGTAGATTCAGTGGCAAAGGTTTTCGGATCAGTGGTGGAGAAGGAAGAAGGAAAGGTTTATAGAAGTAAAGAAAGCAAAATATTTGGTATCATGGATCAGTGATGGAGAAGGAAGCAAGATATTTGGAGATATGGAGCTGTAGGAAAATATATTGATGGTTTTGTTGTATCAGCGAAATTCCATATGCCTACTTGTGAGTATTAGTACAGAGAATTTTGATAAACAATTTAATTAAACTATTATAACATGATCATTTATCATAAATGTTTTTATATAGTGAATAAGCTAAAATAAGTCAATTCAAATTGGTAGTATGTAATCTTGTATACATTCATACCATCTAAGGTTTTTAGTTTGATGTTAAAACCAATGTGCATGGAAGTTCCTTTGCACTTTCTTTATGTATATTGTGATACTAATGTTGCAGCGCAAACCATGCAAGGACATATTTTATTTTCTAGTTTGGTGTTGCTAATTGTTATAGTTGTTGAAGGATTTTTTTTTTTTTTTTATACTCGAAATGTTAGTTCAGTAATAAAAATTTAATCTTGTAACATCAAGATATTGAATTTAAATTATCTTAGGAACAATTGTAAAATGGTCGATCATTAGTACCACTATTGGCAAAGCGGTCAAACTCGTCAAACCGACGATTTTTCCTACCATTTTGACCAGACTAGACTGAAGGTTTGAATTCGCGAAAATTGGATTCGGTACCCCACAATTAACTGGAAATTTTAGGAGGAATTAAATTTTTGGTAGTTAAATTAAATACCGAAAATTTAGTTTTTGAAATTTTCGGGAGTTCCACCTGGAAATTTGAAATATCCGATAGTTTGTTTTCAACACCGGAAATTTCAAATTTCCGGTACTGATTCATAACTATCGAAAATTTCAAATTTTTGGGATGTTCACTAGAAAATTCATTTGTCATTGAAATTTTTGGAACAATTTTTTTTTTTTTACATTTTTTTTTCATTCTATTTTTTTAGTGAAGACCAGAGGAGCAAAAACAAGCGTTGAACATTCTCGAGTTTGACTTCCTACACAATCAAATAAGAGAGCTGCACTTGAGAAAAGAAAAAAGAGGAACGAATAAATGCAGACGCATGACTATAATATTCAGCACGAGTTTGAGCAAGATTCCGCGTATGATGAAGAACAGGATCAACAACACCAGTAAGATCATGTGTTTGATGATGAACAAGATCGTGTGTTTGATGATGAAAAGGATCAACATCACCAGCTTGAGCACGAGCATCATCAGCAGCCTGAACAACCTATATTTCCTAGAGGTCCTTATGATATTTTTGTCCTTAAGGATTATGAGCACCATATTGCAGTGAAAGTGTGGAATGGACAAGTTAGTAAATAATTTATTTTATTACATATAATAATATAACATAATATGTATATTTTAATATATTTGTAGTATAGGTTATTACAAAGTTGATTTTAGGATAGACGTAAGCTGATTTTAGGATAGACGTAAGCTGATTTTAGGTTATTACAAAGCTAATTCTAATGAAATAATTGTATATTTAAATTATAAGTTATTGTGTGTTATTTTAATTAAACAAGAAAGACGTATCTTAAAAGTTGTTTCAAATGGCAAAAAGCAAGACAAATTCATTGATATCATATATGTATTACATGCTCAAGATCAACCAGATATTACCAAAAATAGTAGAAGGAGTAGTTTGCTCAAAATTGGATATTACCTTCTATTTCTTCCTTAAAATGTGATTTGCTTCGTCCTCATTGGCGTTTGTTGCTTTTTCTTTTTCCTCTTCTACACATAATTTCTTGGTAACCCTTTTTAGCTTCTTCTCAAACACTTAAGCAAATTTGGGAAGAGAAAGGAAAACAAAATCCATCTCTTGATTGGACTGACACACTCTTAGGTATTCCAAAGCTACTTCTTTATTGTCTTCCTTAAATAAAAAGGCATAAGAGTCCGCATTTATAGAGAGACATGAGGCACTTTACTTCTTGTTTTTCCAAATCAAGCAAGTTTAATTTGTAAATGTTGTTGTTTTTTTACCAATAAATAGTATGGATCCATCAATTTGACTTATTGCTTTACACGCATTTTGATTGAAGACAACCTCATAACAACTATTGCTTAATTGACTTATGCTCATTAGGTTATGCATTAGTCTTTTCACAAGTAATTTTTTTTTAATAGATGGAAGAGAACCATTAGCTAGTTTATCGTGCCCAATGTTCTTACCCTTCTGATGACATAAGAAACCTATGAATCATTCGTTCTCGAGGTTCAAGTCTTGAAACATAGACTTTTCTCCCGTCATGTGCCATGAACATCCATTGTCCAGGTAACCATAACTGGTGTTTTAACTTTGTTGCAAAGGATATATGTCAAATAGATTATTTTATTCTTAGACACCCAAATTTGGTTGGGTCCTGATTTGTTAGTTCTGATAGGTGTCTTGTCTTTCCATGTTTTTTGCATAGGACAAGTTCTCTTTAAGTAATATACGCAAGCGTTATCAGGTAGGTTAGGCTTAGGAATTTCCTGTGGTTCTTCAAAACCAATACCTAGTTTATTGTTTATACTAACACCGTAAATAATATAGGCTTGTATGCTTTTGTCTATTCCGTTTACAAGAAATTATTGAAATATTTTTTTATACTTAACACAATTATAGACCCTCTTTTATTATACCCATGTACCACTTTCAATAAATAAAAAAAATCTCTTCTAATTATTTTTAAAATTTTTGTTGTTGTTTTTAGATAGAAAAGTAGTTGTTTGTTCATTAATTGATTAATTGATAGTTGTTATTGTTTCCCTCTGTGTGGATTATCCAGCCAAAAGCAATTACAACAATTATTCAAATTTCTACAATGCATTAAATACATAGCTTCTCATAGGCATTACCATCAACCGAGGGAACATGCCGTTTGACTATATCACACGTCTGTGAAGCTCAAATGAGATGTAGATTTCTCATTGGCAATACCAAGGAAAACAATTCGTGTCATATTCAATTTTCCCATTGTATATTACCTAACACAAACCATCATGATAAATGTTATATAGAGTTCTTACACAATTATGAACCGTTTGTTTGAGATTTTAGTGGGAAACTAAAAATTTAATTAAACACTTTTAGGAGTTTTTAGAGCTAATTTGTTACGAATTTAAAAACAAAAATTGATTTTGGTATTTCATAATTTAAAAATTATTTATTAGAAATTTTTAAAAAGTCAGAATTTGTTTTTGATTGTTTACTGTAACGAAAATTACCTTTTTTAATGAGAAAATTCTTAAAATAGTTTTTCACTTGAAGTAGTTTTTAGATTTTGTTTTTCTTCTAAACTATAGCAAATAGATGAAAACTAATGAAATTGATTATTTTTAAAATTAGGTTGTAATAATCAGACTCTCAATTAATCCATTAGTTACAAGTTTTTTTTACAAATTTTAATATTTTCTTTTTTGGCCAGGTATGGCCATCATCTCATCTCTCCATTTTCCAATTTTAGCCAAAATATATTATATTCGGAGGTTAAACTTGATTATTTTAATTATCCACCAAAACTGAAGAAAAATTCTTAAATAAAAAATAAGTTCATTATTTAAAAGTTTTATTGCAGTTTTACTTCCCCTATTTTAGTTGAATCGCGAAATTAGTCCCTTCATTTTATTTCTCCTCAGTTTTTGTCCTCCAAACATAATTTTTGTCCAAAACTTGATGAAGTGATATTTTTTAAAATCACACCACACCATTTATGATTATAAATTTTAGGTACAATTGTTGCACCACGAGATCTTGAGGCATGATGTGACTTAAATAAATGAAAAAATAAAAAATTTCATCAAGTTTTGGACCAAAATTATGTTTGAGGATCAAAACTGAGGAGAAATAAAATAGAGAGACTACTTTCGCGATTCAGCTAAAATAGAGGAACCAAAACTGCAATTAAGCCAATTAGATATGATAAAAAAGAATAAAAATAAATATTTTATTATAATCAGTAAAAAAATTATAAAATATAAAAAGAAAATTAAAGATAATATATATATATATATATATATAATTAAATCAGCTTTTTTTAAATTAGTTCTCTAAAAATTAATATTTAAATCATTAAATAGCAAAATCATTTTTTTTATAATCTATAACAGCCTATTAAAATATTTCAATAGAATTAAAATTAAAAACACTACAAATAATAAAAGTCTCCATTTAATGAAAAAATTATGATAAGGGTTATTTGGTTCTATACTCAATTAGGATTATTTTTATATGCTTTTTTTTTTTCAATAGAGAAAATTGTAAAGAAACTCGTACCGTGAGGTTCTAGTTCAAACCCAGACCATGATATTCAATCTAATAATATTTGCATTTATCGATTTGGTTAGTCTTTACGGTACAAAATTATTTTATATATTTATTCTCTTTTTTTTTCTTTTTATATTTTATAGGCACAATTGCTTCCTTAATTTAATTTCAGATAACACTTCAGTCCTTTAATTTTTTTTTCTTCCCGATTTAGTCATTTATTTAATTTTATTACAAAAATTAGAAAATATAAAAAATAAAAATATGAGTTTATTTGAAGATTTGAGTTATAAATTTGGTGATATTTGTATCATATTAAAGATGATAATTAAACAAAGAAAATAATGTTTATGTTAGATATCTTTATGTAATTAGAAT
Organism: Cicer arietinum; assembly: GCF_000331145.2. NCBI lineage: Eukaryota > Viridiplantae > Streptophyta > Magnoliopsida > Fabales > Fabaceae > Cicer > Cicer arietinum. The sequence goes on from NC_021162.2 coordinate 1,859,342, forward strand.
AACAAAAAACAATTGGTGTAAATAAAGAAAATAATGTAATGAAAGAGACATACAGAGAAAAAAATAATATATTGAATGAATGTAAAAAAATATGGGGTGTTGTATGTAAAAGTTGTTGTATGATTCCTATAGTAGTTGGAATATACGTTATCATTGATTATTAAGTATATGAAATATTCAATATAAACATTAATAAATAAATGTTAACAACTTTATACATCTTTGACACCATATAAATACATTGCACTTTCTTTACCTTAAACAACATCACCACAATGGAAGATCAACCAACCAAACTTCACATTGCTGTTTTTCCATATCTTGCTTTTGGTCACATAACTCCAGCCTTCCACCTTTCCAAACTCTTAGCTCAAAAGGGTCACAGAATTTCATTCATTTCAACACCTAGAAACATCAAACGTCTCCCTAAACTACCAACAAATTTACAAACTTCATTGGAAATTATAGAACTCAAACTTCCACATGTAGATAATCTCCCTGATCATGCAGAGGCTACTATGGACATTCCAACTCACATTGTTCCATATCTCAAGAAAGCTTTGGATGGTCTTAAAGAACCTCTAACAAAGTTTTTAGAGACATCAACTCCTGATTGTATTATATATGACTTTGGACCTTATTGGTTACCACCGATATTATCTAAGCTCGGCATCTTTCACATCTATGTTTCGATTTATAGTGGTTTCGGTTCGTATTTCTTTGCGAATTTATTTGTGACAAAGTCAGGTGAAAGGCACTTTGATGAATCTAAAACAAAAGCAGTAGCCTTGAAACCTTTTGAGGAAAAGTATTTGGGTGATAAACATTTGGAAAAAAATGAATCTGGTGTTTCAGATGCATTCAGGTTCCAACAGACCCTTTTTGGTGCTGATTTACTTCTTGTAAGAAGTTGCATGGAAATTGAAGGTGAGTCTCTTACATTACTTGAAAATCTCTACAAGAAACCAGTGATTCCAATTGGACTATTACCATCTTCACTAGATTTTAGTGAAGATAAAAGTAATGATGATGATAATTGGTGTAAAATCCGCAAGTGGTTAGATACACATGAAAAAAATTCAGTGATCTATGTAGCATTTGGATCTGAGGCATTTATAAGTGATGAAGACTTCACTGAGATAGCTTTGGGATTAGAACTATCTGGTTTTCCTTTTCTCTTTGTTATAAAGAACAAAAACAGTGATGATAATAGACATGATTGGTTTAAGAATCGATTGAATAATGGTCTAGTGTGGACTAATTGGGTGCCGCAGTTGAGAATATTGGCGCACGAATCAGTCGGAGGTTTCTTGACTCACTGTGGTTGGAGTTCAGTGATAGAGAGTGTTCAAGTTGGTTGTCCACTTATTATGTTGCCTTTAGCAAATGAACAAGGTTTAATTGCTAGACTTATGGAAGAAAAAATGGTTGGAGTGAAAGTAGCTAGAAATGATCATGATGGAAAGTTCAATAGGGATTCAGTGGCAAAGGCTTTGAGATCAGTGATGGATAAGGAAGAAGGAAAGGTTTATAGAAGTAAAGTTGAAGAGATGAGCAAGATATTTGGAGATATGGAGCTGCAGGACAAATACATTGATGATTTTGTTGATTCTGTGAAATTCCATATGCATGCTTCTAAGCATTAGTACATACAGTTATTATTATTTAAATTTGGATAAAAAAATTTATTGAACTTTTATAAAATAAGCATTTATCGTATAAATGTTTTTATGTAAGTTAGAGGTCGTTTAAAATGAGTGTTTTTGTGTAAGTTAGAAATTATTTTAATAAGTTATCACATACAGGTTGTGGAAATATGCTGATAGCAACTTACATACATGTCATACGTTGATTTTAGAAGTTTTCACCAAGAGACTCGCAAGTGCTTTTGTTAGTGAATAAGTTCAAATAAGTCATTCTAAATAAGTAGTATGTAATCTTGTATACATTAATAACATCTAAGGTTTTTAGTTTGATGTTAGAACCAATGTGCATGGAAGTTTCTTTGCACTTTCTTTATGTATATTGTGATGATGATGTTGCTGTCCAAACCATGCAAGAACATATTTTATTTTCTAGTTTGGTGTTGCTAATTGATGCAATTGTTGGCCTGTTGGATCAGATTAAAAAATTGCTATTGTTTATTTTATTTTTGCTAACTTTAGTTAGCTAATCAGATGATAGGCTTACCCGCTTCATCAACATTCAACACCACTAACACCAATAACAAAAGTGATAAAAAGAGAAACTTTAAGATGAAATCTGAACAAAATATACTTTATTGTATGGGTTTTGGTTGGATCAATAAATGGGGATTTGAGATAGGGATTGGATCCACCATTGATGAGAAAGGTTGAGTTTTTTTTTTTTTTTTTTGGGTGAGAAGTGTTGCAAATGTTTGCATCTTTTTTGTCATGTTCTTATTTGGCCACCATCTTTCCATTTTCAAATTGTAGACAAAATAATACTATATTTGAAGAAGTTAACTGAAAAATGATAATGAACTTTTGTGTACAGTTACATCATGAAGCATGGGTGTGATTTGTGATTCTAAGTATTATTATGGTTGGTGTTTAAGCAATATTTGGCCAGTATCATCTCAGATGGGGACTAACATATAAATACAATAACAAGTAATACGCAGCGAATATAAAATTCTCTCAACTTGCAAGAACCCGTGAGGAGCAACGACAAATATATGGCAGCAAGGGTAAAAAAGGACGTAACGAACACCGATATTTTAACGTAGAAAATCCCTCAATGCATGGGTAAAAAACCACAGGTCGTGGGTACAAGAGAGTCTTAAAATGATGCACAAATTATGCCTACAACCAGCCAAAATAACAAAGCGTTAAAGCATACAAATGAAAAGCAAGAAGAAGAAAAAATACCCAAAATACATGTTGTTGTGCGAGCACGATTTCTCCCTTTCCAGACATCTTTTCGACGATCCTACCGTTGAAACCGAAGACCTGAATATTACGAACCTTCTGTCCAAACTTCAGCCCGATCCAACGGTTAACAAATGCGCAATCGATGTCCTATCAATAGTCTCTCTCTTATGACCCTAATTAAACCACTCTCCACTTAAATAAGTGAGACACGGATTTGAGCTTTTCTCCACATAGGAAGGGAGCCCGATACCCAACATATCTCTCTCTCACAACTATGTGGAGATAATAATCACCAAACCGGCGATATCACAACAAATATCAAACTTCCCTCTTGGTAATGCTTTAATCATCATATCAAAACCATTATATTCAGTATGAACTTTAGCCAATTCCAACAACTTAGCTTCCAAAACATCACATATCCAATGATACCTCACATCAATGTGTTCGGACCTGCTATGAAATGTCGAATTCTTACCAAGATGAATAGCAGTTTGACTATCGACAAATAATACATATTTGTCCTAAATAAATCCAAGCTCTTGCAAGAATTTCTTCAACCAAATCAATTCTTTGCATGCTTCAGTAATGACAATGAACTATACCTCAGTTGTAGACAATGCTACACATTTCTGTAATCTAGACTGCCAAGCCACAGTTCCATCTGCAAATTTAATCATGTAGTCTGAAGTTGACTTTCTCGAGTCAATATCTCCAACCATATCTGGGTCGGAGTACCCCACCAAAATAAGTTTGTCACCTCCAAAACAAAGCGTCATACATGTAGTATCACGAAAATACCTCAAAATCCATTTTACAGCATTTCAATACTCTCTACTTGGATTTGACAAAAATCTACTGATTGTACCAACAACACGCGCAATAATTGGTCTTGTACACACAATTGCATACATCAACCTACTCACAACAGAAGCATAAAGAACTTGTTTCATGTCTCTTTTCTCATCTTCCCTAAAAGGACTTTGTTTAGAATTTAACTTAAAGTGAGCAGCAAGAGGAGTACTTACATTCTTGGAGTTTTTCATCTGAAACCTTTGAAACACTCCCTCAATATAGTATTCCAAAGTTTTTTTTCCTTTATATCTCGCACGATTCTTATGCCAAGAATCTATTTAGATGCTCTCATGTCTTTCATGGCAAAGGACTCGTCCAACTGCTTCTTTAACCTGTCAATCTTGAAAATGTTTTTCCAACAATAAATATGTCATCAATATATAATAACAAGATAATAAAATCATCATTAAAAAAATTTCTAATACTATCATGTTGTACGAAGTATCATGCATGTATCTCATGTTTACAACTTGATTCAAAGGAGAAATTTGCCATGTACGATAGTTTTTTTTTTTTTTTTTGACAAAGTGTGAATTATTTTGTCCAGGTTATTTTGTTTGTTTTTATAGTATTTAATTCAATATCTAATGTTGAACCAATCAACAATATAGTACAAATCATACGTAGAATGAGATATCTAATAGGAATTTAGATTGTCACACCATGCAACATGCACATGCATGAAAACAATCATAAATATGACTCATTTTTATGATTCATATTTCAGTAGTTACTATGAAGTTCTTGATGCAATTGTTGAAGAACTTTTTATTTTTTATTTTTTATATTTGAGGTGTTAATTCAGTTATAAGAGTTTAATCTTGTAACTTCGAGGTTCTGAGTTCAAGTTCTCTTAGGAACAACTGTAAAATAGTTATTAGTACCAATAGAGGTTGCAAAGTTGGTTGGACTCGTCATGCCGGCTGTTTTGCCTACCATTTTGACCAGGCTAAAAGTTTGAACTCGCCTACCCAAATTGGCCAGTCTTGTTTAACTCACTATAAAAATGGGGCGATCACGGAACGAAGTGGGTTGGCCCGTTGGACCAAATTAAAAAATTGCTATTGTTCATTTTTATTTTTCTAACTTTAATTAGTTTTTTTACAAACTCAACCAAACTAAAAGACAAAATTTGACATGTTTATAGGTATTAAGGTTGTAGTGGTGAATCTCATACCACCAAAGTTAATTAGGATATGAATTCTATATATAAGGATAAAATTTGAAAGATGCAATTGTAGTTCGTCATGTTCAGCATGAAGAGTTAAATTCCATGGTGGTCATAATATATTTCTAAAATTTTATCATTTTTAATTTATTAGTAAATTGTAACAATAAATAGATTGCAATATATTTATTTGGGATTATTTAATATTGGTGAATTTATGTCGAAATTTTTTTCATGCTAGTGGTGATTTTGTTTTAGCATTTAATTCAATTGATTGATGATGAATACCCTCCTTATTTTTTTTTAAATGTTAAAAATAAAAATATTATTTGGTAAGGCCGACCTACAAATTCGCCAATCCGCCACAAAGTAGAGTGAAGTGGTACTTTTAATTCAACTATCTAAATCGGCGTGTTCAGCCTTGCACCACTTTTTTGTTTGCTAATCATATGACAGATTTACCAGCTTTCTCATCCCCAAATACCATTTTCATTAATAAAAATTTATCTTCTAATTGAAATTTTTTTTTGATGTTTTTAGATCAAAAAGTAGTTGTTTGTTTGATGAATTGATTGTTGTTGTTGTTGTTCCTACAACGTGTGGATTGTCCAGCCAAAAGCAATTGCAACAAACAATTGTCCAAATTTCCGTAATGCATTAAATACATGGTTTATTTTTCTTCCTCTGTCATAGTTATGTACATATCTTATGGCACACAATATGTAAAAAACTATGTTCTAGATATCTCATTGGCAATACTGTTATCAACGAAGTTAACACGCCGTTTAACTATATCACACCATTATGAATATGGATGGGAAAAAGCCAAACCGATCGACAGGGGCATATGGCATAGTCTACATCAGGTAAGATTTTTTCTTAAACAGATAAGGTCAAAGTTTCTAAAAAACTTATTTAATTAAAAATGTCAGACTACATACCACATAATAAGTTTTTTACGTCAGTCTATTTAAATAAATATAAATAATATTTTTTTACTACTATAATTATTATATTAAATTTTGATATTTTTGTTATATATTCAACTTTTAGTAATTTACGCATATTAACCTTATTTAGTTTTTGACATATTTAAATGTATTATTATAAACTATAATTTAAGCATAATATATATAAAATCATATTCTTCAAAATATGATGTTAAATATCAAAATAGAACTAGATATATTTAATTACTTATTCAAAAATGTTAAATGAAATAAACTTTTAAGTAGACTAATAGGTTATACTAGGCTTTTATCAAGACTATACTCAGACCTAAAAAATAAGCTTATAACAGACCACAAGTTAGACTTAAACTTTAAATTACCAAACTCAGACCTAACAAAGTCTAGTTCGGTCAAACATATTCCCACCCTTAGTTATGAAGTTCAAATAGACATAAGTATGAAAATACAAGTTTTTTTGTTCAATTTAAGATACAACATTGAAAAATACATCACAAATCTTCATTATTAATAAATAAGTATAATATCATAGTTCACGAAATATATTTTAATAAAATATATAATAAAAACTAAAGTTGATTGTGAGATTTCTCCTTGTTTACATAGGAGGTAAGGATTTTTTTCTTTCAAAATGTAAAAAGTAAATATTTAAAAAAATTGTATTTATAAAAACGACAACCTAAAGTAACTCAATCGTATTCGTGAAGTATATGTCAAATTTAATCGGTAATATATATTAAAAAACGATTAAATAAATTCAGATACATCAAGATTAAGCATCCTAGGAGTATCAATATCTAACAGGTGTCAAGCTCAAATGCTTCTTCTCTATTGGAGTATCTAAATTTCATAGTCACCATGATTAAGATGATTTTCAACACAAGAATCCATGACACTTGAATCCATTCATGTTCTCCACTAAGCCGAATTAAGACTCACTGATATGTAAAAGATATTCCTAATACATTTCAATGTTGTGAATAGGATATAGACAATAATTTGTTTATAATTAGATATATGCCTTTAATTTAAAAAATGTATAATATGATATGACATATTGAATGATTATAATTTGATGATAGTGAAATGTCATCCATCTACATGTCATTTAGTACATTGGACATGCCATTTAATACATTGGACTATGAATATAGTAACTATCCAATATTAAAATTTAAACATTGATGCACACATTTTTATAACTTTAAACGTTTTATGGAAAATATAACTTCAACTACCTCCCACTTTAGTACATTGGATTATGAATATAGTAACTATTGATCAATATTAAAATTTAAACACTGATGTCCACATTTTCATAATTTTTTATGGAAAATATAAAATCAACTACCTCACACATTGGACTATGAATACAGGTAACTATTCAATATTAAAATTTAAACATTGATGTACACATTTTCATAACTTTTATGGAAAATATAACTTCAACCATCTCACACATCTCCACAACCTTGACATGCTTCCACTGATATTCGTCCCAATTTTAGATGCAACATAGAGAGACTCCCTTACTTTGAATTTGGCGACCATCACATATCTTTGACTTATTTCACAATCAAGAAGATTGTACCAACTAGTCTTGTGAGGTTTGGTTAAAATTAAAGATTTATAAAAATCTCACATTGCTTAGTACTAATTTTTCATTATAATTTGTATCCGTCATAAACAATTTAAGATTGTATTTGATTCTTTTCTTTTCTCTTGTGTTAGAGGGTTGTGAGACGGAATTTAGACATTTGCTTTGGAGAGTGTGAGTGTACTAGAGGTCATGAGAAGTTTGAGACAAGTGTATGTGTTGTAACAATTTTCAGATGGTTTTGTTCTTTGGTTGGCAATAGACAATGATCGTCATTTTTTCTTCAGATTTAGAGTTTTCACATTATTTTCTTGTGTTTTAATTGTTATTTAAATTTCTCTGTCCGTTTATTCTTCCAACATCGTGAAGGTTTTTGATTTGTGATGTAGTGTCAAAGTCTCTTTTGTGTGTGTGCGTGTGTGTACAATGTTTGACGAAAGATCAAACGGTTCAACATGTCTGGATTTAATGAATCAACATATAAAGAAATTGAGGTATTTTTTAAATTAACTAGATCTGATTTAATTAATACTATAAATGATTTTTTAAATAAGAATAAAAAATTATCTTTAAAACTAAAAAAAACACTTAGGAAAGAAAATATCAATCTAACTGAAAAATTTAATGCTTTAAAGAATCAAAGTGTTGAATTTAAAACATAAATTGCAACTCTGAAAGCTGATATTACTAAACTTAAAACAGAAAACGTAACGCTAAAAATTGGCATTATTAAACATAAAACAGAAATGCAACTCTAAAAACTAATATTACTGAACTTAAAACAGAGAATGCAAATCTGAAAACTAATATTGCTAAACTTAAGGCTGAAAATCTAACTCTGAAAAGTAATTATAGTTCAACATCAATTGAAAATCCCACATGTAACTCTAATAAGCATGAAGAAGTATTTCAAAATTTTCTTGATAATGGTATAGAAAGAAGAAAGTATGCATCAATGATTTATGGTGTTAGTTGGAATGGTAAAAGAGGAATAGGATTTCAAGAAAAAGTAACCGAGTCTAAGTTTGTTCCCTCTAATGATTTATGTAATATTTGCTATAAGAAATGTTACACTAAAATATGTTGTCCTATGATAACCTCGTGGAAAGACAAGAAACCTTTAAGAACTAACAAACAGGACCCAACCTGATTTCGGTACCAAAGAATAAAATTGTTTATGTTGCAGATGTTCTAAGCAACCAAATTGAAATAATAATCATGGTGCTTGGTCAATGGATGCTTTCAATATATCAAGGAAAAAAGGTATATGTTCCAAGACTTAACAAAGAGAAGCCAACTGACTCTGGTCGAAGGAGGACTAGTCAGCACAATACCTTTCACAACCAGAACCATATGATGAACCAGAAATATTAGAAAAATATGGAGTATCAACATAATAAAAACTGGCAGAGAAATTATACATGTCAACAAAATCAAAACTTACAGAGAAATAACATATATCAACAGAATTGGAAGTACTAGAAGAATCAGAATTACCATCAGTTCCAAAATTACCAGAGGAACCTGATACATCAGCAGAAACATAAGTGTCAGATTACCAACCAGAATCAGGAGACGTCTTTGGACACTACAATCAAATTCATCAAGACTACAAACCGGGATGGGAATTCAAATCCCTTCATTCAGGCCCTCTAATCAGAGAATATACAAATTCAGAATCTGAAAACAAGAAAAGAAGAAAAAAGAAAAAGGGTTTCCAGAGTGAAAATCAAACTATTGACATATATGTTATATATATCTTTAAATTCAATTATTGTCTGATATTATGTTTACTATGATAACAAGATGCTTGATCTTAAAAATCAAAGCTAAATAAGTATTTTGGAGGTTCTCAAAAAATTTGAGGAACGAGAAGATCCACATAATTTGAAAACTTCAGCAGAATTAGCATACAAATTTGGTTGTCAGAAACAAGCAGAAACCACGAGAAACAAAACTGATGTTTTGGATGTATTGTTTCATTCTTAAATTATGTAATTTATATTATGTTATATAGCAAACAGCTTGACCTTGAAAAGTCAAAGCAAGTTGAGGATACAACAGGTTTACCGAAACTAAAGGAAACATATGCATAAAAATTAAAAGAACTTGAAAAATCAGAGGATACAAGCAAATTAGAAGAATATGACAAATCTTCATAGGATGAATCTAGTCAAGTTAGAAACAGTTAAGACAAGTCAGAAGAAAGATATGAATGGAAGTACAAATCATCTCATCTTGAAACTCTAATCATTTAAAGTGCAAATGATCCTTTGAGGACTAGATCATCACTAAAAGATACCACTTTGTTTGAGTTACTCTCATCAATTGAGTCTACCTCTATTGATGAAGCATTGGCAGATGATGGATGGATTCTTGCAATGCAAGAAGAGTTAAATGAATTTAAGAAGAATGATGTGTGGGGTCTAGTACCTAGACCAAAGTAAAACATTATTGTAACTAAATGTAATGCAAGAAGTGTTAAATGAATTTAAGAGGAATGATGTTTGGGATATAGTACCTAGACCAAAGAAGAACATTATTGTAACCAAGTGAGTTTTTAGAAACAAGCTAAATGAAAATAGTGAAGTGGTCATAAACAAGGCAAAACTTGCCGCACAAGACTACAATCAACAATAGGGCATTGATTACAGTGAGACATTTGTTCTAGTGGCCAGGTTATAAGCTATTTGTATCCTACTTTATTTTTGCTTCAAATAATAATATTACATTATTTCAAATGAATGTTAAAAGTATTTTTCTAAATGGTTATATAAGTGAAGAAGTCTATTTAAATAACCCCTAGGTTTTGAAAGTTCTGAATTTCCAAATCATGTATTTAAACTTAGAAAATCTATGTATGGTCTAAAACAAGAACCTAGAGCACGATATGATAGACTTAGTAACTTCTTGCTTAAAAATAACTTTGAAAGATGACAAGTAGATAATACACTTTTCAGAAAATCAATAGGAGATGACATTCTTATTATTCAAATTTATGTTGATGACATTATTTTTGGATCTACTAATGGCACTTTTTGCCAATAATTTTTTAAATTGATGCAACTTGAATTTTAAATGATTATTATGAGAGAGCTTAAGTTCTTCTTAGGGATACAAATTTAGCAAAGTCGAAAAGGTAATGAAGTTAATGTTTAGAAAATTAATGTTTAGAAATCAAAATTCCTTCTTCCTAAGAGCCTATCTCGATAGAAGGTAATGAAGTTTTAAGGTACGATTAACTTCCAACATACTTACAATATTGGTAAGTATCACGGCGTTCATATGCTTTCTGGTAAGGCTACAAATGCAATGGATAGTCAGATGGAAAGCTATGCTTCTTAGTAAGCCTGGGAGGATGACTCTTGCTAAGTTTGAAGGCTTACTGCATTCCATGATCCTTTTGTCCTTTATCCAGTTGGTGACAAACGAGATGACCTTGTTCAACTGGTTGCAAACATCATTATGGTCCAAACTTTGAGCATTGCTATTCTGTGTTGAAGTGATGTTGGCAATAAGAGATGTAATGAATATGTCAAGATTTGGAAATCCAAAAGGAATGAAGTGGGTGAGAGGAATGAGGTCTAGCAAGATGGTAGAGGTGGCAGGTCCAAATGAAAAGGAAGTGAGGAAGGAACACAAAAGTCTTTTAATGATGTATCAAAAACTAAGTTAATGGGGACTTAAGCTACTCTCTCAACTTCTTAGTAAGGGGGATTCACATGTCTTGGTGTGGTATGGTCAGATGTAGAGGTGGAGAGGTTAGGTGTTTGTGCAATGGTAGAGTTAAGAGATCTTTGTGGAGTATTAGTTTCAATTGCTGACAGTGTTGGGTTTGGAGTGATGGTCTTTAGAGGAAGGGGATAGGTTCTATGTTGGAGGGAGGAAAAGTGTTCAGCTAAGGTCTCCTCATACATCTCATATGAGTTGTTGGAGCCAGAGTCAGTTGAGGTAATAGGTGCAGGATCATGAGGATGGACAACTAAGTTTGTATTTTGAGTAGGGAGTGAGAGGTTTTGGTTCATGTCCAGGTTATTCGTTACCACTCGTAATACCAAAAATAGTAGAAGGAATAGTTTGCTCAAAATTGGATGTTACCTTATATATATTTCTTCCTTAGAATGTAGTTTGCTTCGTTCTCATTGGCTTGTGTTGCTTCTTTCTTTTCCTCTTCTAAACATAATTTCTTGGCAACCATTTTTCACTTCTTCTCAAACACTTAAGCTGCTTTGGGCAGATAAAGGAAAACATGAGCCATCTCTTGATTGGACTGGCAATTCTTGGCAATTCTTAGGTATTCGAAAACTACTTCTTTATTGTCTTCCTCAAATAAAAAGGCATAAGAGTCCTCATCTATAGAGGGACATAAGACATTTTACTTCTTGTTTTTCCAAATCATGCAAGTTTATTTTGTAAATATTTTTTTTTACTAGTAAATAGTATTGATCCATCAATTTGACTTATTGCTTTACACGTCTATTGATTGAAGATAACATCATAAAAATTATCGCTTAATTGACTTATTCTTAGTAGGTTATGCATTTGTGCTTTCACAAGTAAAACATTTTTAATAAATAGAAGAGAACCATTACCTATTGAATCGTACCCAATGTTATTACCCTTCTGATTACCTAAAAACCCTATGAATCATCCGTTCTGGAGGGTCGGGTCTTGGAACATCGACTTTTTGTAACACCCCAAATTTTATAATAAATTATTTTATTTATGAAATAGAATTTTAAATAATTAATTTGGTACTAAAATTATTTTAGAATATATATGGATTAACTTTGGAGTTAATTTTCTTTATATTTGGACTTTCTACGAGGTACTAACCTTGTACATATTGGACAAAACGATTGATATAAATAAAAAAATATTCGATTATTTTATATATTTTTCCAAAAATAATATTACTTTAGTGTAAAATTTTAAAGAATAAAATTTTAAGAGATTTTATATGTATATGCGTGTACGTAATAAATGTGATATTTTCTTGAGCGTTCAAAAGTTGTTAAGGGTGCACATAGTTATATTTCAATTATTATAACTATTTTTTATTTTTAGTTATTTATTTGATAAATAATCATTTAGAGATATTAGTAATAATGAGATTGATTTCGTTTATTTTTATATATTTTCTATGGCAGGGTGATTTTATGCATATTTATTATGATTTAGTAATTAATATAAATTATTGATGTTATATTTATTTATTTTATCTTTTTGACTATTCTATAAATATAGTAGTACTTTTATGTAATTATTTTGTATAATAGTATAGTAATAATTGTAGTTATCATTTCGAATATCAGAGTTTTGGTTATCAATGTATTTTAAAAGATTAATTACTTTATTTTACAAAATATTAGTAATATTTTAGTAATGAAATTGTATTAAAAAATAATATTAAAGAAATAAGTTTTGGTAATTATTGATTCTATTTTAAAATAATAAAATAAAATAAATGAGTAAAATGTGTTTTATGGGTTAAGTCCATATGCAAGAGTAAAAGCTAATAATAATAATAATAATAATAATAATAATAATAATAATAATAATAATAATAATAATAATAATAATAATAATAATAATAATAAATAGTAGTAATAATAATAATAATAACAATAATAATAATAATAATGAAAATAAATAATTAAATAAATAAATAAATAAAAGGAAAGACAGAGAACATCATCTTCTTCTTCGAATATGCCTCCGCCTCCATAACCTATATCCTCTCTATCTTATCTCTTCGTCCATGACCATTATAGTGGGTTTCACGCAAAATCGAGACCACATTTGTGATTGTTTTGATCTCCTCTTTTATTCTCAACCTGAATCACAAATTGAAAGAATTTATTCCTCTTCTGTCCACCACGACTATCACCAACGAAAACGGATACCATATTTAGACTCCATGAAACACCATCTTCCATTACCTATGCTTAAAATCGCCAATCGTTACACTTTAAAAAATGGTTTCAAACATTGTCGTGGTTGTATTCTTGAATTCAAGCCATCACGTTCGTCGTCTTCAAAAAATTATATCATTTTTAGATTCCTCTCGTCGAAACCTTCAAGAAGCACTACTCATTTGTGTGTTCCAGTGAAGTTGACGTCGGACCCAGTCGGTGCTCCAGTGTGTCGGTGAGGCATTTCCTAATAACTTGTTACACTTCATTTTAAATATGTTTCTTCTCCTAACATTTTTATTAATTATGTAACACTGATTTTTATGCTCCACGTAAATTATCAGTCGTATTTCATTAACTCTACAAATTCTTTGATGTTGTTGGACTCATTTGTTGCGCGTTGTCGACATGTCATGGTTGCTGAAAATTGATATGATTCTTATATCGTACGAAAGCATCAAACTGAGGTATGGAGTGAGAGTGAGTTCGAGTTCATGAGTGTAAATTAAGTGAGACGAACAGGAAAACTGTATTTCTCATAATTCATTTTAGGTTCACTACGTGCGGCTGAAGCCTTTTGAGTAATAATTGACTAATGAGAAAACTTGAATTTGGTGGGATTAAAATATGAGTTAGAAACTTTTATAGGGTGTTGTTTGATTCGATTTCGAAGATTGTGTGGTAGTTGAATTATTGTAGAATTGTGTATTTGACGTATTCTGTGTTTTGTTTATATCCACCTTTGATATTGTTATATGATATAAAATGTGATGAATTATAATTATTTGCATTGTAATTGACGTGGTGTGTAAATGATCAAGTATTATTATCTGTTAGTGAAAATCTTGTATTGTTGGAGCTTTTGTATTATGATGATAAATTTTGAATGTAATATATGACTATGCAAATATGCATTGATGATGTGTACTTGTTGACTTATGATGTTACCACTTTGATTAATATTATGAAATGCATATTGTGTTTAATTGAATAGTGATGAATTCGATCTATGTCAGTGATGGTTCTCTTAACGGAGCAAAAAGCTTAGGCCAACGAGGGAAGAAAATAGATGTTGATAATTTTTTAAGTGAAGATTAGTTTGTTATCATATAGGTAGGGAGTTGCCATGCAAACATGTTTATCTCGACTGTCTCGGGTTGAATTGATGGGGTCTATGAGGACATGGTCAATTTGAATTGTCTGCCCACTTCTATGGTGGCATAGTATCATGCATCTTAACCAAGTACTTCAGAGTTAGGATGGTACCAAAGAAAGAAGAGGACTCTATAGAATAAGAGCATGTATAACATTACTTGATTTCTCTGTTGACTTACTTTACGATGTGGATTGTATCAATGTTCTATCTTGATTATTATTGGTAATTGGGATTTGATATGATATGGTGTTTAATTAATGTTTTACGTGTTCTTCTCAATTACTTTATATTATCACATGTTTTCGAAGTTCACCCCTCGTTGCTTGTTTTTGACGCTTGCGAAAGCGCAGTTATTTTAGGTTATCGGTTGGTGATTCATGCTCTAATAGGTGATAGTGGGTGGAAGTTATAATTTATTGTGTTTTGTTCAGTTATGAGTTGATTTTTGTTTTGTAAACTCTATCGACTAATTGTGTTATATTTAATCTTTTATTCAGAGATAAAAATTAACTATCTGTAGGTTTTGAACATATTTTTATGTCAGAAATATTTGTTTAATAAAACTCAGCTATATTCGATGTTAAAGGATTTTTAATTAAGAATTTTTATGCAATTGTCTTGTGTAAGTGTGAGTGTAACGCCCTAAGCCTTATATTTTAAAAGGAATTTTTTTATACTCAATTTTTGAACCTTCTATTTTTTTTTATGGTGTCACACTTTTCTTCTGTCATGTGTCGTGAACATCCATTGTCTAGGTACCATGAATGGTGTTTTAACTTTGTTACTAAGGATATCTGCAAGATATATTATTTTATTCTTAGACACCCAAATTTAGTCGGGTCCTGGTTTGTTAGTTTTGAAAGATGTCTTGTCTTTCTATGTTTTTTTGCATATGACAAATTCTTTTATTACAACATTTCTTTAAGCAACATATGCAAGCAGTATTAGGTAGGTTAGCCTTAGGAATTTCATCTGATTTTTCAAAACTAATACCACGTTTATTGCTTATCCTAACACCATAGATCATATAAACTTGTTTGCTTCTGTCTATACCATTTAGAAGAAATTCTTACAAGTTTTTTTCATACTTAACATAATTATAGACCCATTTTTATCATATTCATGTACCACTTTCAATAAATAAATAAATCTCTTCCAATTTTTTTTTTTTTGAAAAAAAAGTTGTGGTTTTTAAATAGAAAAGTAGTTGTTTATTCATTAATTGATAGTTGTTGTTGTACCCACTACTTGTGGATTATCCAGCCAAAAGCAATAACAACAAGCAATTATTCAAATTTGCACAATGCATTAAATACAAAGTTTCTCATAGACATTACCATGAACCGAGGGAACATGCCGTTTGACTATATCATACGTCTATGAAGCTCAAATAAGATGTAGATTTCTCAATGGCAATACCATGGAAAAGATTTCATGTCATATATAATTTTACCAATGTATACTATACCTAACACAAACCATCATGATAAATGTTATATAGAGTTCTTACAATTATGAACCAGTTTGTTTGAGATTTTTGTGAAAAAAAAATTTAATTAAACAGCTATTGGGAGTTTTAGAACTAATTTCTTACGAATTATAAAAACAAAAATTGATTTTTAAATCTCATTATTTAAAATTATTTATTAGAATTTTTAAAAATTATTTTTATAAAAATTATTTTTTTCAACAGACTAAATTAGGTTTCACGATTTTTCACACATTATAAAATGAATAAAATTAGACTTTAAAATTTCGACATTTCAGTTTTAGTCCCATATATTTTTGAATGAATTTTTGAAGACTTGTTTACAACATTTTAAAAAGTTGGTCTATAAAAAATGAGTTCAAAATTCAGTTTTTAGGTCCATATTTTTATTACTTTTATCTTGAATTTTTTTCATTTAAAAAATTCATGTTTAATTCATCCAAAGTTAAAATTTCAAAATCTTTTGGTCGAGAAACTTTTTATAATGTTTGAAAAAACTTGCAAACAATCATTCAAAAAAATTTAAGTTGAAGGATAATTAAACGTGTTTCGCTTAGCATTTTATAAAAACTAAAAGTTGTATTTATTTTTTACATAGACTAAAATTGAAATATTAAAATTATATAAGACTAAAATTATATTTAACGCTTTAAATTATGGCAGTTATGTTGATGTAATTAGAATAACGAAAATTATTGGTGTACAATCAAACACTTTCTTGACACTTTGAGAGAATGATATATACCACAGAAAAGAGATATAAAAAGAAAATACATATTTATGTATGTTGTTAACCAAACGTGATATACTCACCTACTTGTCAATGTAAAAGTTGTTGTATGATTCTTACTTTAGTTGGAAAATACATTTCCATTGACTATTAAGTATATATACGAAACATTCAATATAAACATTTATGCAAAAGAATGTTAACAACTTAGTACATCTTTGAAACCATACCACATTAAAACCACTTATTCACACATATAAATACACCATACCACATTCCACTCCCTAAACACCATCACCACAATGGAAAACCAACCAACCAAACTTCACATTGCTGTTTTTCCATGGCTTGCTTTTGGTCACATATTACCATACTTCCACCTTTCAAAACTCTTAGCTCAAAAGGGTCACAAAATTTCATTCATTTCAACACCTAGAAACATCAAACGTCTCCCTAAACTACCAACAAATTTACAAACTTCATTGGAAATGATAGAACTCCAACTTCCACGTATAGATCATCTTCCTGATCATGCAGAGGCTACTTTGGACATTCCACGTCACATTACTCCATATCTCAGGAAAGCTTTTGATGGTCTTAAAGAACCTCTAACAAAGTTTTTAGAGACATCAACTCCTGATTGTATTATATATGACTTTACACCTTATTGGTTACCACAAATATCGTCTAAGCTCGGCATCTTTCAAGTCCATTTCTCAATTTTTTGTGGATTAAGTTTGTATTTCTTTGCGAATTTATTCGTGATGAAGTCAGGTGAAAGACACTTTGATAAATCTAAATTAAAAGCAGTAGCCTTGAAACCTTTTGAGGAAAAGTATTTATGTGATAAACATTTGGAAAATAATGAATCCGGTGTTTCAGATGCATTCAGGTTCCAACAGACCCTTTTTGGAGCTGATTTACTTGTTGTAAGAAGTTGCATGGAAATTGAAGGTGAGTCTCTTACATTACTTGAAAATCTCTACAAGAAACCAGTTATTCCAGTTGGACTATTACCACCTTCACTAGATTTTAGTGAAGATATAAGTAATGATGATGATAATTGGTGTAAAATCAGCAAGTGGTTAGATAAACATGAAAAAAATTCAGTGATCTATGTAGCATTTGGATCTCAGGTCGTTATAAGTGATGAAGACTTTACTGAGTTAACTATGGGATTAGAACTATCTGGTTTTCCTTTTCTTTTTGTTCTGAAGAAGAAAAATAGTGATGATAATAGACATGATTGGTTTAAGAAACGATCAAATAATGGTCTAGTGTGGACTAATTGGGTGCCACAGTTGAGAATCTTGGCGCACGAATCGGTCGGAGGATTCTTGACTCACTGTGGTTGGAGTTCAGTGATTGAGAGTCTTGAAGTTGGTTGTCCACTTATTATGTTGCCTTTAGAAAATGAACAAGGTTTAAATGCTATAGTTATGGAAGAAAAAATGGTTGGAGTGAAAGTAGCTAGAAATGATCATGATGGAAAGTTCAATAGGGATTCAGTGGCAAAGGCTTTGAGATCAGTGATGGATAAGGAAGAAGGAAAGGTTTATAGAAGTAAAGTTGAAGAGATGAGTAAGATATTTGGAGATATGGAGCTGCAGGACAAATATATTGATGGTTTTGTTGATTCATTGAAATTCCATATGCATGCTTCTAAGCATTAGTACATGCGATATTATTAGTTGAATTTGCATAAAAAATTATAAGCATTTATAAATATAAATGTTTTTATGTAAGTTAGAAGTCGTTTAAAATAAGTGTCTTTATGTAAGTTAAAAGTTGTTTTAATAAGTTTACACATATAGTTTGTGGAAATATGTTAACATGTCATATGTTATTTTTAGAAACTTTCACTAAAAGACTCGCAAGTGCTTTTGTTAGTGAATATACTCAAATAAATCAATCCAAATAGATAATATGTAATCTTGTATTCATTCATACCATCTAAGATTTTTAGTTAACTAATGTGTATCGAAGTTCCTTTACACTTTCTTTATGTATATTGTGATGATGATGATGTTGCTGTCCAAACCATTCAAGGACATATTTTATTTTCTAGTTTGGGGTTGCTAATTGATGCAATTGTTGAACTCTGACATAATTTAATTCTTTAAAATAAATTAACAATAATTCAAACATAAAATATTTCTTTTTTTCTTTTAAAAAATAAATCAACTTTAACCCATTTATAAATTGTTTTCTAAAAGATCTAACATTAAAAATTCAATAAATCTTAAATATTCAAGAATTACTGTTGCTAATAATAAGAATTTCGCACTATTTCAAAATCACGATGAACGTTCTAGATTGATTTCAAAAACAATATCAAAATTTTAATCATCTGGATACAACCATCAATACTTTCAAATAATTTAAATTTAAAATCGACACTTTAAAATTCACTATCATCAACATTTTCAAATGATTTTTACTTTTAATAAAATCAAATTATGTGTTTATGTAAAAACTAAATGTTATAAATATTTTTCAAGTGATTTTATAAATATGTGATTTTCACTTTGTCATAGGATGGGATTTTGGTTGAGTTTTCTTTTTTTTTTTTTTTTGGTGAGAAAGGGTTGGTGGGAAAAGGGTTCCGAGATTCCTCTTTTTTGTTTTTTTTTTTTAAAATTGTGAATTATTTTGTTAAGGTTACTTTGTGTGTTTTTTAGCAGTTTAATTCAATATCTAATGTTAAACCAATAAATAATATACAGTAAAAACTCTAATATCTAATAGGAATTTAGAAAAATGACTTTTTAATACATGGAGTTAATCGTGCTATAGACTTAACAAATGAAACGGATGTATTGCTTAGTAAGATGAGGAGGTGACATTTATGTAAACACGTGAAACGTGTTTAATACGGTTGGCAACCCATCCACTTCAATTGTCAAATATCATTGGAGTTATGTAAAATTCAATTTTTAGCGGGTTGGAGTTGTGCTGACATAATGGATATGTCAAGAAAGATACTATCACAATTTAATAATAATAAATTTATGATTGTTAATTTGTATATGAAATACAATTTCTTATTAATTGAAACAATTTGATTTTTTTATCCTTACTTTTTATTTCGCAATTTTTGCCATAAAAATTTAAGTTCAATTTTATTTTAAATAAAAATAATATATTATAATATTAATTAAAATTTTAAATTAATATTTTAAGTTCTAATAAAATTAAATATAAATAAAATATTAATTTATGAATTAAAATTGTGGGACCTAATATGGTTATTAAGAGTTAAACTTGGAGTATAAAATGAATGAGTTGCTTGAAGATTAATGAGTTGTTTCAAGATGATGGGTCACAGTGAACCCTATTTAATTAATTCAGGTTGAGTTCACAGAGATTCTCTCCTAAAAATAAAAATAAAAAATTAATATATCTCATCTTCGTAAATCGGTTAATAAAATGATACAATAGTCATTTTGTAAATATTTGAAACTTTTTAATGCGGTTATATTGGTAACCGACTTAAAAACAATATACAAAATTGGTAACCAACTCAAGATAGATTTAAAAAAATATAAAAAAAATCATGTAGCATTTTATCTTCCCAAAATCTAGGTCCATGACTTCTTGGTCACAACCAGCCGCCATCATTTTATCGCCACCACTTCATGAATATGTTAAAGACAAATTTGATTCTCAAATTCTTGTTCATTAAACATTAAACTTTATTTATGTAGAGATATCATTGCGAGTATTTTATAATTTTCTAAAATAACATTAAACAATTGGGAGTATTCTACCATTAAACAATTGTTCACATATTAAGTTGCTAAAATGATTAGTATATATAAGCATAAGTTCATTTCCAAAGAATAACATTACATCTTATTTGAGGGAAAGTTATATATTATGCAAAAGAAAGTAAGAAAAATGATATACCAAACTCATTTTTTAAGTGTCTTTATCATTTTGTTTTCTTTTGTTTGGAGACTAGAGATGAAATCGTTATTTGATTTTTTTTTTCTTTTTCTTTTTTTTTTGTTGTTAAATTTTGCATTTTTTTATTGAAGTATATGTTACAATATTTCTCTTCAACTTATGCTTTATAATTTTCAAAAAAAATAATAATATGCTTTATAAGATTTTTTGTAAGTCTTTTGGATGGTGCAAAATTTTGTCCCTCATGGTATTGGTAAGTTAAATTACATATTTTACATGTTCTATTTTGTATAATTTGTGTGCGGACAAAATAGAGAGTAAAACAATATCAAAATAATAACAATAAGGAAGAAAGCGACAATATACGATTAGATTACTCTTAGCTAGTATGAATACACTTTAGAACAATAAATAAAAAATTAAACTATACACTTCGTGGACAATATAATTGTTTTAGTTTTAATCTTTTCACCTTAATCTTTACGGTTATTTATTTTTAACAGAAGTAGTTATAGATCTTAGTTGGATGAATGTTAATCAATTGGAGAATTTTTACCTAAGTTTCATATCTTAAGTATTTACATCGTCGTTGTATTGACTTAGAAAAGAGTGAAGTGTATGACTTTATTGATTCAAGTTTCATCTAAAGTGAAAATGATTAAACTAATGCTCAATTCCACATTCAAAAGAAGTTGTACGTGAAAAAAAGAACTTGTTATCTACCACCTTATTGCATAAAGTAATTATTTTATATTATAGTTATCGCTTATAATAGAGAAAATTGAATATAACATATATTTAATTGTTTATTGTAGTCGTCATTGACAGTTGCTTATTATTAATCCTAAGGGGCTTAATGTAGCCTTTATATGTTCATTGGGAAGAAAGCCAGATAAAAAAACATGTCACATTATTGATTTGTAAGTATTTAATTTATTTACATTATTCATAAGTATTGTAATATACTTTATACCATAATTTTAATAATTATTTTTATTTCGTAGAGCTTTCTAAAGTTATTATAAGTTGCTAGCTAGGTTTGAGAATCAAACCGAAGATAACATGGAGTTTTCCTATAGTTGTTTACAAATGAATAACTTCATTTATAATATTATGACATTTTTTTGTGATTTTAATTTTAGAGTCATAGACAAGATTCAAATTATGAGTGTGGCTACTATGTCATGTTACATATGTTAAGCATTATAACAGCCGGTATTGTTGATTCATGGATGCAAGTATGTAAATTTTTTACAAGTTGTTATTGATTGTGTTTTTTAATTGTATTCAGATATTTGATGACTCGAGATCATTTCATTCGGATCAAATTAAAGAAGCTCAAGAATATTGTGTAGATTTTATTTTGGAATTAATTAAAGAAAATGACAATGCTTGAACATGTCAATAGAATATTGCTATATTGTGATTTTGTTGGACATCTAAATCATTTTTTGTCTTGTCAAGAATAATCATAAATAGGAGACATATTCGTTATACTCTATATTTTGTATGAACTTCTGATATTGTATATTTTGGTTATTAGATGGTTATATAAAATTGTGGTTGCAAGTACAAAACTCTGATTTGAAATTTAATATGAAATATTGTAAGTATGGATTAGAAGCATAAAAATAAAATGAGAAATTTATTTTAAAAAAATTAGTTGATCAAAAGAACCGACTTAAAAAGATTATTTGTTGAACTGAATTTATTATGTTTAAGTCGGTTAAGTTGAACTGACTTAACAGGACAAAGCTTTGTTAAGTCGGTTCATAAACAAGTTAAAAATTAAAATATTTATTAAGTCGTTTGTAGTTAACTCAGATACATAACCGACTTAAAACAAAATGCACATTATAAAATTCCACTAATGAATCCATGTAAAGACACCGAGATCTCAAAATTTTAAAGATTCCAAAATATTAATTATTAAATATCTTATAATAGTTGAATTGCATAATACAATATTTGCATGCATGCGGTCTTGAAATCAATTCTCAAAACTTTCATTTTGGATATTTGAGCACAAAACAACAAAATTGTGAGTTACGAAAAATAACCATACTATAGGAATGAGAAAAACCATTAATAATGTAATGATTTTTTTTTTTTTTGAGAAAAAAGATTAAAAGGATGGATACTTTTAATGAATATGTGGGAGTGAGTAGTGGACATTTGTTTTTGTTTTTTTAAAATAGTTGACATGTTTTATTTTAGTAAATAGAAGAAATGGACAATATAAAACGAAAATTAAGTTTTTTATTATATTAAAATTTATAGAAGAGACTTCAGTGTATAAAAGACAAATTTTATAGAAACAACATTATATTAGAAATCTATATAAAAATTGAAGAAAAAAATCTTATAATAACAACAACAACAAAAATTATGAGACAACAAGATTTTAAATAATGATCATTTTATCATAAAATTATTTACAAATAATTTCACATTTAATTTGAGATTAATTTTTATGTATGGACTATATAAAACTTTTTTACAGATGTAACCAATCAAAACATGTCAAATAAGTATTTAGAGACATCAACTCTTGATTGTATCATATTTGGCATCTTACACATCTATTTGTCGGTTTTTAGTGGTTTTGGTTCGTATGTCTTTGCAAATTTATTTGTGATGAAGTCAGATGAAAGACACTTTGATGAATCTAAAACAAAAGTAGTAGCCTTGAAACCTTTTGAGGACAAGAATTTGTCTATTAACCATTTGGAACATAATGAATTTGGTGTTTCAGATGTATTCAGGCTTCAAGTGACCCTTTTTGGAGCTGATTTACTTGCCGTAAGAAGTTGCATGGAAATTGAATGTAAATCTCTTACATTATTTGAAAATCTCTGCAAGAAACTAGTTATTCCAATTGAACTATTACCATCATCACTACATTTTAGTGAAGATAGCAACAATGATGTTAGTTGGTGTAAAACCCTTAAGTGGTTAGATACACATGAACAAAGTTTAGTTTATGTTGCCTTTAGCAAATGAACAAGGTTTAATTGCTAGATTTATGGAAGAAAAAATGGTTGGAGTGAAAGTAGCTAGAAATGATCATGATGGAAAGTTCAATAGGGATTCAGTGGCAAAGGCTTTGAGATCGGTGATGCAGAGTGAAGAAGGAGAGGTTTATAGAAGTAAAGTTAAAGAGATGAGCAAGATATTTGGAGATATGGAGCTGCAGGACAAATATATTGATGGTTTTGTTGATTCTGTAAAATTTGCATATGCTTGCCTCTAAGCATTAGCACATCAGATATTATTAGCTGAGTTTGGATAAGCATTTATCATATAAATATATAGGTGTAAGTTATTTCTAGGATAAAAGATTAAAAAAAATAAAAACTTGTCATATTTTATAAATATTAGTTGAGTTTGGATAAGCGTTTATCATATAAATATTATTTTCATAAGTTATTTCAAATAATTTGTGGAAATATCCCAAAAGCAGTTTATATATATGTGATATCTTGTATTACTATAGCATCTAAGGTTTTCCGTATATGATGTTAGAACCAAAGTGGATGGAAGTTCCTTTGCACTTTCTTTTATGTATTGTGATAATAATGTTGCTGTCCAAATCATGCAAGGACATGTTTTATTTTTTTGTTTGGTGTTGTTAGTTAATGCAATTTTTGAAGTACTATTTTTTTCTATGTTTGATTTATTAGTTTATTGGTAAAAATGTCTTGTAATCTCAAGATATTGAGTTTAAATTTTTTTAATGATAATTATAAATTAGTCATTAGTATCACTTAGGTAGCAAAAAGGATCATTAGTACTATTAAGGACTGAAGATTTAAACTCGTCTACCTAAATTGGCTTGCTTCGTGTAACCCTCCGTAAAAGGAAGGCGTTCACATGGCAAAGTAGTTGATCCATTGAATCAAATTAAAAAAATTACTCTTTTGTATTTTAATTTTTATTACTTTATTTAGTTTATTTTACAAACACATACAGATTAAAAGACAAAAACTAACTTGTTAATAAATATTAAAGTTGTACTGGTGAATCTTAAATCACAAAAGTTAATAAAGATATAAATTTCAAGTACAAGGATAAAAAAAATGAATCATGTAATCTTAATTTGTCAATACATTATGGCAGTTGGGACATATTTATCTTGTTCATAGTGAAGAGTTAAATTCCATAGTAGTCATAATTAATTTCTTAAATTATATAATTTTTTATTTATTAGTATATTATAACAATAAATAGATTACAATGCATTTATTTGGGATCATTAAATGTTGATGAATTTATGTTGAAACTTTTTTTATATTATTGATGATTTTGTTTTAGTATTGAGCTCTATTGTTTGTTCCACAATGCATGGCTTCATTTTTCTTGCTCTAGCAATTGTCCACAAGAGAAAGCATAAACTAAATCTAAGATCATTATTATCGATTTAATCTCTAGCTAGATTATAGACAATTGATATTCAAATAAACTGAATCTAGCTTCTATATCAGTTTTTATTTTTATTTTTCCACAAACATCAATAAAGTGAGATCGAGCGTATGGAATATCAACGAGCCAAATACGAGAATCACTAGGAGACTTAGACACCACGTCTTCCATTCAAAATCTTCTTCATTTATGGATCACATATCTTATTTCTTTGGTTTAGTTAAATCCAACTCAATTTGACATCAATCACTCACTTGAATTTGAACGATATCTTTATTGAGTGCAAGTCTCCTACATCACTATATTGGTATTACTGCTGTCATTGCCAACTAATGGAATACGCCACTTGACTAAACATCTATGAAGCACGGATTGACACATACATCAAACTTGCCACTAACACGTTAATACTGATAATAATTTTAAAAAATAAATTAATTGAATATAATCAATATGTCAATATCGAACACCAAACCAAAATACATCTTCGGTTAGTGCTACCGATGCAAGCATAGAGGGTATGTAACATTTCTAAGTTGCAATATGTCATGGCTTAAAAATTGAGGGTCACATACTCAAACTAAGAAAACTTTTTCCAGTCATACACATAAAGAGAATGGCCAAATGCATTCGCAATTTCGCATTCACAATTTGGTGTCCTGTCTCGAGTCTTAACTAAGAAAACTTTTTCCAGTCATACACATAAAGAGAATGGCCAAATGCATTCGCAATTTCGCATTCACAATTTGGTGTCCTGTCTCGAGTCTTAACTAAGAAAACTTTTTCCAGTCATACACATAAAGAGAATGGCCAAATGCATTCGCAATTTCGCATTCACAATTTGGTGTCCTGTCTCGAGTCTTAACTTTGAACCCGATATCAATCGATCTATTGTTCGTATCCAGAAACACATCACAACCAATTATGTTACAGACGAAGAAAAAAAATAGATAGTAAATTTTAACTTAAGAAAGAAATACAGGCACTGAAAGCAATTAGTTGTATGTGAAAATAAATAAGTGGAATT
>NC_021162.2:1885614-1890306 GCF_000331145.2 Cicer arietinum
TCCTGCTGCAACAAAATAACAGAATTTGAACTTAAATCGAATCTCCTAAATCGAAGAAAGCTCGATGAAACAAGAAATCATATAACCTCTTGATGAACTTCACATTCATCTGATTAGGAACAATTTACAACAAATCACCTAACATTGTCTCCAAATATTTTTTGACCTTTTGATCTTTCAATTGATCCAGTTTTCTGAAGTCTAATCTGAGCTTTGAACTTAGCTATAAATTCACTAGCTTTCTTATCCACCTCAGAATCAAGTCCTGAATCATTGACGTATTCAGACACCACATCTTCGTCCGAGCTACCCTGCACGTTGTTCTCAAGCTTGATATCCGAGTCTTCACTCGACACATTCTTCGACGGTTCAGGTTTATCTCTCTTACGATGACTGGAAAACGTAGCCTCGTGATTAGGAAAATAGCAATCCAGAGTTTTCTTACTGATCCCTTTCAATAGAAGATCTGGTTCTCTACTTTTGATTTTATCTTTTCTCATTACCACATTATCAACATTATCAGGCTTCTTTACAATCTTTTCATCGGCTTGCTTGCTAGACGCTTCGTCTATTTTCATCGTCCCTGAAGTCATTCCATTGGCTCTTCTTGTTCTAACTGATTTCCCTCTTGATAGAGCTTTTGCTAGGCTAATAGGCCTGTCTGAGTCTGAGTGCAAACCATGCATCGTTGACTCTTTGTTGCCAAGGTGATCATCCTCGCCTCCAGTTCCACTTTTATCCCTCGAATCATCGTTGTTCAGACTACTATTCGGGTCATCTTTGAGCAGGC
This sequence comes from Cicer arietinum, assembly GCF_000331145.2. Lineage (NCBI taxonomy): Eukaryota > Viridiplantae > Streptophyta > Magnoliopsida > Fabales > Fabaceae > Cicer > Cicer arietinum. Next base: position 1,886,405 of record NC_021162.2, read on the forward strand.
TATCGATATTATATCCACGGCCTTCGAATGCCTGCAATGAAGTTTCACCATTCCTTCTAGCCGAATGTGATGGTGAACTTGAAGAAGAGGAAGAAGAAGATCCATGCAAGCTCTTTTTTTCCCCTATAGCTTCCTGCAGTGAGTTCATATTCTCCGTTGAAATGGAATCTACAGAAGAACGTAAACTTGTCTGAGATGAAAAAGATCCCCTAGACTGCAAAGACCGTGAAGTATGCGACTCAAGTTGAGTTTCATCAACAGATAACGGCCTTAAATGTGAAGGACGAGAAACAGCAGCATATTTCCCTCTAGTTTCCATCATTTCGTTTCTTGACACCTGAGAAATTTTCTTTAACAAATCCACCTCTTGGAAATTCATATCTTCAGAAACATGCACAAAAGAATTATTTTTCTGTCCCAAATCTTCTTCTTGGAAATTCACATTTTCCGAAGCATGCACATTTTCCTCCTCGAAATTCATATTTTCTGAAGTATGCACAGGAAACAACTCTTTTTGTCGAATATCTTCCTCTTGGAAGTCTATAGTGTCTGAAGAAACCGAATCCAACGCAGCATACATTCTCATGTTGGAAGGAAAAGATCCTGTAGACTCAAAAGACTCCAAATTACGCGACTCGAATTGAGTTTCACCAACCGACGGAGGCCTTAAATTTGCAGGATAAGTAAAATCAACATGTTTCCCTTTAGATCCCATCCTTCGGTTTCTCAATGAAACCTTCTTTCCCAAATCTCTTCTCTGGAAATTTGTATCCTCAACAGCAGCCACATAAGAATTCATCATCCTTTGTTCCGTATCTTCCTCTCGAAAAATCACATTTTCCAGAGAAGGCACATACGAATTATTTCTTCGTCTCATCTCTTTGTCAAGAAAATTCGTCTTTTCCAAAGCATCGGGCACATAAGAAGCCTCCTTTTGTCTCATTTCATCCACTTGAAAATCCATATAGACATTATCCGACGCAATCGAATTAAACGAAGAATGCATACTAGCAGGCAAAGAGAACGATGCCGTAGACTGCGAGGACCTCAAACCAACTCCTTCAAATTTATTCATCTCATCAACCAAAACAGGCTTAAATTGCGAAGAACCGGTAACATTGCCATAAACTTTCTCTCTTTCCATCCTTCTAAACCTCGAATTCCATTGAACTGAGGAAACCATTCCACCACCACCAACATTAGCAACATCATTAAACTTTTTCTCTAAATTAGAAGGAACCAAATCCTCAAACTCCCTAACTTCACTCACATCTAACCTCTTCAAAGAACTCCTCGAACCTAAACTCGAATCACTTCCTTCAACATATTCACAACCATCAACTTCTCTTTCAACCAATTTCAAACTCCGAATCGGTAATCCAAGCGGTTTATAACCAACAACCTCACCAAATTCACCACAACCATAATAAGGTTGAGCAACAACCACAGGCTCACTATAACAATACTCAGAATTCCAAGCTTGAACAACATTGGTTCCATTATGATTACCATCATTATCATTATCAAATCTAACTGAATAACCAAAGTTTTCATCAGAATTAGGTAATTGGGTATTATTATACTGTTCATCAAAAACACCAACAGTACTACCCTCATTAGATCCATCAAAATACTGATTATTATTCCAACAATGCATCATCTTATTCTCATCAAACCCATTTGAATTTTCACTCTCATCACCAAAAATAGTTGAAGCGGGAAAAAACTTGGAAACATAACTAGGTGCATTATTATTATTATTATTATTATTATTATTATTATTATTATTATTATTATTAGAAGAAGATTGAGATTCTAAATTAGATTCTAATTCACAATTTCTTGTACTAAAAAGACCATAAGCAACAACAATGCCAATGAAAAGAAGGTGAAGAAGCTCCCATAACTTGGTGAGAATTAAGGTTTTTTGAGAGAAAAATTCAGGAGCTTGTGAAGGAAAAAGTGGAAGAACAATGAACAAAAGTGATAAAAATAGAAACTTTAAGATGAAATCTGAACAAGACTTACTTTTTTTGATGGGTTTTGGTTGGATCCGTAAATGGGGTTCTGAGATAGGGATTGGATCCGCCATTGATGAGAAAGGTTGAGCTTTCTTTTTTGGGTGAGAAGGGTTTGGTGTGAAATGAAAAAATGAAGAAAAATGAAGACTTTGTGGAGAAGGAAAAAAGTGTAACATTGTAGGGGCAAAAATGGAAGATAAAATGTTTAAGATAATTGTTGTTGGTTGATAGAGTTCAAAAAGTGTCTTTGTCAATTATTACCGTTTTGTGTTAATGACGTAATTACCCTTGTGTTGGTTTGAGTTTTACCATGTTTGGAATATTATTTGAGAAAGGTTTTTGGGTTATTGTAATAAGGCTATCTATCACAATACGTTATACTTGAATGATGAGTTGGAGATGGGGTTAAGAATCTTTTAATTAATTGAATTAAATAGTAATCAACCAATATATTTTAAATGTTCACCAAATTATGTGGTGTATAACAGTATTTTAGTAAATTTATTAACTTTTATGAAGAAAAAAAATTAGGATATTTTAAAATAAAAAATTTATTTATTAAATTAAATTGTCTTAATTAATACTAAATTAATCTACTTTATTATCTATTCAAAAAATATTATATAAAATCGATTAATATAAAATTTTATTATTTTTATATTTAAAAATATTAGAATATCAAACTTTTTATTAAGTACAAAATTCTTTTTAAAAAAATTTAGAAGTTTAAAATAGTTGTTTTTGTGGTTTTATTTTGGACTGATTCCATATATATTAAGTAAGTGTTTACTTTCTTTGTAAATTAGTGTAAAATTTCATTTGTTTTATGTCTGAGAAATAGGTTTGCAGATATAAATATTTCAAAAGTGAAAATCTTAAAACCAGAGAAAATACATTCTATTGCTACATCATAACATTATTATTATGGCAACGAGTTCAAATTTCTTACAGAACATAATTTGTGGAGTTAGTTACTATCGTTTTATTTAAAATTAACAAAAAGATTTCAAATTTTGATTTTATTTATAGTTGAGTAATGGTACTAAGACATATGCCTTTGGAGGACTGTTCTGGGCAGCTGCTTTTAGTATTGATCTGGGTTGCTCTTATGGCTGCCTCTCAAGTTTGATCAACTCATTAAATCTTAAGATTGACACACGGCTTCCAATTACAGAGTGTCTAAAAAAAATTATAATATACTTTAAAGTTTAAAACATTACATTGGTATCTTTAATGTTGTATCTTGAACACTTTAACATTTTATATTTGTATCTTATATTTAGAATAAATAGTCAAATAATAAGTTTTCTACTTTCGAGTCTGTGACAGTGACGGCAAACGCCACCACCCGTCATCAAATGTTAGAATTTTGAATTTTGATGTTTGAGTTTTGTAATTTTATAAACCTAATTTTTAAATTCGAACAAAATCTCCAAAAACATTAAGACGGTTCTGCTCAAATCCATATTGAACGAACACTTGGGTTGGTGTTGGTGGAATCAATTAAGCTCGTAGAAGTTGTAATAAAGAATCAATCATTTTTCTCAAGTGAAAAGCAAGAGAGGAAGAGAGAAAATGTATACAATTTGTACTTGTTCAAAATCATAGTGAATTTTCATAAGTCGGATATTATCCCTCCGATATAGGAGAAATCTAAATAGGATTACCAATTTTGGGATTTTTTTTAAAAATATCCTACTTTTTTTTTAACCAAAATACCACACAACGAAAAAATATTACATGATTGTGCTACTTTTTCAACTCAATAGGAGGTCGCTGGCTCGAGAATGCTATTTTTTTTAATTCGTAATAGGAGGTCGTTGGTCCAAGGTGCGACCTGCTACTAGCATTTAGTTTTTTTTCCCTCGTTTTAACAATTGT
>NC_021162.2:1890806-1919518 GCF_000331145.2 Cicer arietinum
TTGTTTTGGGACGATCTGCTCCCTATGGAATGATTTTAACAAAAATATTCAAATTCTTCAAAATCCCTAATATTAGATTTATCATGTATTGTATGAACATTGTTGAATTATTAATTATGTCAAAATTAGGAATCAAAGGATCAAAATCCAACAATCTCCCCCTTTTTGGCATAATTGACAATTCATACAATTGTAACTTGAGCATTTCAAAACAACAAGCATAAGTGTATTATAAACAACATTATTACTTGTTATTAAGTAACAGAGCAAACTATATCATAAGTATCAAAGTAATAACAACATGCAGACAAACATCAACAATGCAACTGTCAAGTTATAATATTTCTCCCCCTTTGTCATTTAAGTCAAAAAGGTAGAAACAATTTCTCCCCCTATGTTAAAGAACATATGCATTGGGTTTGAAACATATAACACAGTGCATCAAAAACAATGAAGTTTATATGTCTAAAGGCAAAATCAATCAATGCAATTAATGAGCAACTTAGATGATTAAGCCAAAAAGATATAACATTTATAAAAATTCATCATACATCACAGAATTATAACAGGTCAGAGCAAAACAGTATGAAACCTAAGGGTCCTAAACACCTAGTGTGGGCTGGTCCTCACTATCATCTAAGGGAGAGGTTGAGACCGCTGTATTAACCTCAGCAGGTGTCTCCTCACCGTGAGTCTCAGGGTTAACTAGGGGGTTTGGGTTAGGTTCATCCGTAGCTTGTCGACCAATCTCTGCGACGTCTTCAAATGACAGTTTGATGCCGAGGTGTGTCTGAATCTCATCCACATTTTGAACAACTGAGTTCAAGGAGGCTTGCATGGTCCTTAGACTTGCTTCTACTCTGGACTGAAATTCCAACACTTTGGCATTGTGTGCCATCTGAGCTTCAATGAATTCCAATATTCTGTTCACAAAATCAGGAGTAGCAGATTCAGTAACTGGTGGAGGCTGAGACTGAGGTTGAGGGTGGGGCTGGGCAGGGTTAGCAGCTGCTTGAGGTCTTATCCATTTACCATGTAATCGCTTCAGTTGCATCTGATTCACTATCGATTCACCAAACACCAATGTCGTTTTAGCAGATTCCTCATTTCCAAATGAGACCTTGAAGTGTTTGAGAATTTTAGTTATCAACTGTGGATAAGGCAGCATCAGCTTGCTTTGAGATGCTTCCAACATGTGCCTTAGCACAATCCAACACCAGCTCATCCTTAACTCTTTGGATAAGCCCCACAACAGTATGATGTCCAACTTCTGGACTACTGCGTGATTTCCCGATCGTGGAACCAGCATACGCGTCAAAGCATACATCAACATCCTCTGTTGAACCTTCATCTGACCAATGGGCAGTGAAATCGATTCAACAAACCCATCGACCATCAGGTCTTTAACTGCGGTATGCCTATCAAGTGTTTCTTCCCAACCTTCATCGGCAGTGTCGGCTTCTGTGCTGCCATCAATAGATTTGCCATAGAAAGGCAATCCGGATCAAGTTGAGAACTCCTCAAAAGTCATTGTAATTCTTTTTCCCTTAACTGAAGCAGTAAAACCTTCTTCAGTCATCTTGAATGTAGAATAAAACTCCCTGATCAGCCTTGGATAGCTGTCGAGTGTAGAAGACAGAAAACTTTCCAATCCATGAAACCTGAGGTGGTTCTGAAAAGTAAATTCCACAACATCAAAATATTCAAAATCCATGGTTCTAGCTTCATGAATTTTCCTTTTTGCGAAGTCTGTAGACAAAGATGGTTGTACCTCCTTTTCCTTAGGTGCAGAGACCTTCTTAGGAGGTGGAGAAGAAGTAGGCTTCTTCTTCCTTTTCTGAGTAATTACTTTCATGGCATCAGCCATGAGCTTTTCAGTAGGGGGCTCTTTGCGTTTCTTCGGCTTTTCCTGGATTGGGGCAGGAGCTTTTCCTTTATCTTTTGCAAGTATTTTGTGAGTTGGGATGGGTACTCTTTTTGTTAAAGTTGGAGGTGGTGATGGTGTTTCACTGGTGGAAGAGGATGATGGAGATGGAGTGCGTGCTTGAGTCTGTTTTACTCGGGCCATATCAACAATTTTGTGTAGATTCGAAGTAGGTAGAGTGTAGAAAGCAGATTCAAACAAATGCAGAGACAGAAGAATGAAGAACACAAGAGAAAAGCTGAGAAAATCTGGAAAACAAAGTGCAGAAATCGATTTAGAACTGTTCCTTTTATACTCTTGACCTAGTAAATCGATTTCCCAATCGATTAGGTTACCGTTGCTGGGAATCCTCAATCGATTCAGTAATGATGAAGTGCCAACGGCTAGGTACTTTGAGTAACGGTCATATTTCAAATCGATGTTCAAATCGAATTCCTGTTTTACTTAATCGATTCCCAAATCGATTGTCTTAAGGTTGAACACTTAGCTAATCGATTTCCAAATCGATGCTCGTGAAGGTTAAAAAAAATTTTCTGAAATTTTGAATCCTGGGCTAACGTAATCGATTCTCAAATCGATTTTATAAACCTTTTACCATGCTGGTAATCGATTTCCAAATCGATGTAACTGGAAAACATTACTGAAAAGTACCAGAATCATCAAAAACTTACACTTCACTAGGATCAATGATCCCTAGTTTCATCCTTATGTTCAAAAAACTTTCTTTTGGCAATGCTTTTGTGAAGATATCAGCTAATTGTTCTGTAGTGTTCACATACTCAAGTTTGATAACTCCATTCTGAAAGTGGTCTCTTATGAAGTGATGCCTTACCTCAATGTGTTTTGTCCTTGAATGCATTACTGGGTTCTTGGTTATGCTGATAGCACTTGTGTTATCACACATGATCGGCACTGTTCCCAAATCGACACCGAAGTCCATTAAATGCTGTTTCATCCACAAGATTTGAGCACAACAGCTCCCAGCTGCTATGTATTCAGCTTCTGCAGTAGACAATGCAATACTTGTTTGCTTCTTACTGAACCAAGACACTAGAGAATTACCAAGCAAATGACATGTTCCTGAAGTACTCTTTCTGTCAAGTTTACAACCAGCAAAGTCTGAGTCTGAATAACCAACCAAAGTACATGTTGAACCTTTTGGATACCACAAACCAAGACTTTTAGTACCTACCAAGTATCTGAAAATTCTCTTTACTGCACTGAGGTGAGATTCCTTCGGATTCGATTGATACCTTGCACACATACAAACACTGAACATAATATCTGGTCGGCTTGCTGTAAGGTAGAGCAGAGATCCAATCATACCACGAAATCTAGTGACATCTACAGGCTTACCCTTCTCATCTCGGTCTAAGAAATTTCCTTGACTCATGGGTGTATCAATGGACTTAAGTTTATCAAAGTTAAATTTCTTTATCAAATCAGAACAATATTTGGATTGACTAATGAAAATGCCTTGCTTGCTTTGGTTAATTTGAAATCCCAAGAAATATGACAGTTCACCCATCATTGACATTTCAAATTTACCTTTCATTAAATTTTCAAATTCTTTGCAAAGTTTATCATTTGTTGATCCAAATATTATGTCATCAACATAAATTTGGACCAGCAAGATGTCATTTTCAGTAGTTTTTGTAAAGAGTGTCTTATCAACATTTCCTCTAGAAAAATTTTGTTGAATGAGGAAAGTGCTGAGTTTCTCATACCAAGCTCTTGGAGCTTGTTTCAACCCATAGAGGGCCTTTGAGAGTTTATACACATGGTTAGGAAAATCTGGATTTTCAAAACCTGGTGTTTGACTCACAAAAACTTCCTCTTGGAGGTCTCCATTGAGAAAGGCACTCTTCACATCCATTTGATATAGATTGAAGTCCATGATACATGCATAAGCCAATAAAATTCTTATGGCTTCTAGTCTAGCTACTGGGGCATAGGTCTCATCAAAGTCTATTCCCTCCTCTTGACTATAACCCTTTGCAACTAATCTGGCTTTATTCCTAGTTATCACACCATTCTCATCTAACTTATTTCTGAACACCCACCTAGTTCCTATAACATGCTTACCCTCTGGCCTAGGTACCAAGTTCCACACCTTGTTTCTCTCAAACTGGTTTAACTCCTCTTGCATAGCAAGTATCCACTCACTATCTAAAAGGGCTTCCTTAATGTTCTTAGGTTCAATCTGAGATACAAAGGCTGTAAAGTTACAAAACTGACTAAGGCTTCTCCTAGTTGCAACACCTTTAGAGATATCGCCTATAATGTTGTCTAAAGGGTGGTTTCGGTTGAACTTCCATTCCTTAGGCAACTCACAGGTTTCTATAGGTTCTACAGGGTCTGCACTAGTTGGAGGGTCAGCTATAGGTTGTTCTAGTGGTTCAGATTCTACAACATCGTCCAAAATTTCAATAACCTTAGAAGGAGTTTTGTTCAAGTTTTCTGTAAAAGATTCATCAAACTTTACATGAACTGACTCTTCTATGGTTTTTGTTCTTTTGTTGTAGATTCTATAGGCCTTACTAGTTTGGGAATATCCTAAAAAGATACCTTCATCTGCCTTAGGGTCAAACTTTCCTAGGTGTTCTTTGCCATTGTTCAAAACAAAGCACTTACAACCAAAGATTCTAAAGTAGGACAGGTTTGGTTTTCTACCCTTGTAAAGCTCATAGGGTGTTTTCCTAAGCAGGGGCCTAATGAGAACTCTATTCACAACATGGGTGGCTGTACTAATTGCATCTGCCCAAAAGTACTTAGGTAGGTTGGAGTCCTTAAGCATGGTCCTAGCTAACTCTTCTAGGGATCTATTTTTCCTCTCCACTACCCCATTCTGCTGTGGTGTCCTAGGGGCTGAATAGATGTGGTTGATTCCATTTGATTCACAATAATTTTGAAAAAGATCATTTTGGAATTCACCTCCATGATCACTTTTTATTGAAACAATTTTCAAATCATTCTCATTTTGTACTAAAGCAGCAAACTTTTTGAAAACAGAGAATGTATCACTTTTATGAGCTAAAAAGTAAGTCCATGTGAATCTAGAATAATCATCAACCAGCACATATCCATACAGGTTTCCACCTAAACTCTTAACTTGGGCAGGTCCGAAAAGGTCCATGTGAACTAGTTGTAAAACTCTATTTGTTCTAACCAAGTCTATAGAGGGAAATGGAGTCTTAACCAGTTTACTTTTCTCACATGCATCACACAGTCTATCTTTAGAGAACTTCCTATTTGGTAGACCTAAGACTAACTGTTTGCTGACAAGTTTATTCAAATGATTTATGTGTATATGAGCAATTCTTTTATGCCAAAGCCATGTTTCATCTGAGTTGGATAACAAGCAGCATACAGCACTAGGTACAGAATTGAAATCCAACATGTAAATGTTGTTGATTCTGTCCCCAATTAGCTTTATGTGTTTGTCATCTTTATGCTCAATAATGCAAGATTGTGATGAAAAACTTACTTGAAAACCTTTGTCACATAGCTGGCTTATACTCAGTAAGTTGTGCTTTAATCCTTCAACATATAGCACATTTTTGATTACTGCAGTTGATTCATCGCCTACATCACCAATTCCAATGATTTTTCCTCTGTTGTTATCACCATATTTGACAAAGCCTCCTTCCTTTAATGTCAGGTTCAGGAATTTGGATTTGTCACCAGTCATGTGCTTTGAGCATCCGCTATCTAGATACCATGAGTGTTTCGTGGATGTCAAGCACACCTGCAATACAAAATCAGAATTTTGTTTTAGGTCCCCAATTTAAATTGGGTCCTGGTTGGTTAGTGTCAAACACAGATTTCTTTTCTATCCAAACTAGCTTCCATCCTTGATTGGCTAATTTTTTAAATTTGCAATTAGACACAAAATGTCCCTTTCTGCAACAGAAATGACATCTGCCATCAAAGGATGAATGTTTATTTGGTTTAGTAAAGATGTCATACATACTCTTAGCAATAGCAGATTTTTGACCATGTTTGACATTTCTGGTTTGCATATAACCAATACCAGATCTGTTTTTATTTTTTCTTTTGACATGCATATTTGGTGTATATCCTAAACCAGATTTTTCATGAACATGTCTTTGATTGCTAAGTATGACATTTAGCTTATCTTTACTATTTGCAAAATTTAATAAATCAGATTTTAATGATGCAACAGTATTTTCAAGTTCAATGCACTTTGCAGATTTTTCTTGTGAATCCTTTTTCAGTTGTTCACATAAATTTTCAATTTCTTTATGCTCAACATTCATTTGTTCAAGCATTTTCTTTGTGCTTAACAACTGTTTTATGGATTTCACATAGTCATCATGCAGTTCATTGAAAGCTTCTTGTAGCTCATCATATGTTGGATTAGATTGTGAACTAACCTCATTTTCTGATTCTGAATTTGTATCTGCCATGAGACACAAGTTGACTTCTTCTTCATCAGAAGATGCAGAGGATTCATCGTTATCATTCCATGCAATATAAGCTTTTCTGGTTTTGGTGACTGGTTCCTTGCCTTTTGATTTTGTAGCTCTATTCTTGTTTTGCAATTTGTAGCATTCTGACTTTATGTGACCAGTTTTACCACATTCATAGCATGTAATGGTCTTGTTGTCAGTAGTCTTGGAGCTAGATGGTTTTCTGAATTTGTTGTCTTTCTTCTTCAGAAACTTCTTGAATTTCTTGACAAGCAACCCGATTTCCGGCTCTTCAGATTCACTACTGGATTGATCTGAGCAGCTATCTGATTCAGTTTTCGATTGCTGGGCTTGAACCTTCAGGGATAGTCCTTTCTTTTTGCGGCTTTCCATCTCTGATTCGTCCAGTCGATGTAATTCCATTTCGTGTTCTCTTAGTTTACCAAACAAAGTTGCAGTCGTCATCTTTGCTAGATCTTTAGATTCTGCTATGGCTGTTATCTTTGGCTGCCATTCTCTGGTTAGACATCTCATTATTTTTCCAATCTGTTGTTCGTTATCCACTTGCTTTCCCAATGCATGAAGATTATTCACAATGTGTGTGAATCTGGTTTGCAGATCACTGATGGATTCGTCCCTTTTCATGCTGAATAATTCATATTCGTGCATCAGTGTGTTTACGCGAGCTCTCTTCACGTCTGTGGTTCCTTCATGTGTTTCTTGAAGAATGTCCCACATTTCTTTTGCTGACTTGCAGTTTGACACTCTAAAGAATTCTTCTGCACAAAGAGCAGATGTTATAATGTTCTTAGCCTTAGCATTATAACCTACCTTTTTCTTGTCATCATCTGACCAGTCGGCTCTAGGCTTGAGAATCATTGAGTCATTTGTTCCTGCAATCTTGGGAATATATGGACCGTTTTCAACAGCGTCAAGGATGTCTATGCCACTGGCTTCCAAGAAGATTAGCATCCTGTGCTTCCAGTACATATAAGCTGTTCCGTTGAAAGCTGGAGGTCTTGCTAACGATGCGCCTTCTCCCAGAAAATCGTTTGAGGCCATAGTGCTTTTATGAGTGTTACCTCTCGAAAAGTTAGGCTCTGAGGCCAATTGTTGGTATGTATGACCTCGTAATAAGCGGAATATATCAGAATGTATCAGTTCTTTATGAAATTAAATCAATTTCATACACACAGCGGAAATTAAATTGTGGCATACAAGATTAGCAAGTTTTATTAGATTGATATGAGATTAATCAAGATGCATACAAGTCAAATTATCAGATTAAACAATATTACTTATTACAGAATATGTTTAACATGCATCTAATTTTAATCACATATACAGATATATCAAGATAGTAAATCAAAGGAGTTAAGGGTTAGAGAAGATTGCACCAAGGATTTATACTGGTTTAGTTGTCCACTTGACAACCTACATCCAGTCCTGAAAATCCAAACGGATTTCAGATTTTCTTCTCCAATAGAAAGAATCAATTACAGATTGTCCAGTTTCCTCCCCGAAACCTATCTATCTTAATGATCTCTTTCCTATTGATCACCCTCTGATCCTTGTAGATACTCAGCAATCTAACACAGAATCAAAGTACGACTCTTTCTTGTTGAGCACTCTCACCCAAGAAAGTAGTCACCAGTTTCTAGCTGGCTTTTCTCGCTTTCGTTTTGTTTCAAAAGTATTATCACAAACAGAATAAAGGAAGAACAAAAAGTAGTCTTCAATCTTGGTCAATGTGGCTTCTCATAATTCTGGATATTCAAAGATTGTTCATGAGAACCCTTGTCTTTCAAGATCACTTTTCCAGCTCTCTTATTGATTGTTGATAATCTCTTTGGCTGTGATCTGAAAAAGCAATCTCAGTGTATTAACCAAGTGTTATTGAGAGTTCTTTTGTATATCAAGAATATTCAAAGTGTTTATCCAGATTGTTATTGAAAGAATGATTGAAGACAGTTTATATAGTTTCTGAAAAACATATTAATCAATCGATTTACCAATCGATTTCTTAAAGTGATAAACCAGTCTAATCGATTTGCCAATCGATTATCGTGTGTCTTGTTTTTCTTGAATCTTGAAACTATATAATCCAATCGATTTACCAATCGATTCTTTAAACAACATTTTTCAGTGATTATGTTAAGACTGATATGCATCGATTTCGTAATCGATTGCAGATGTTATGTTCAAACTGAAACACATATCAATCGATTTCGTAATCGATTTATTAAGTCTTCATAATCGATTTACAAATACTCAGAATCGATTTGGCCATAAGCTCAGAGTTCACTGGGTTTTCAAAAGTTCTGTCAATCGATTTGCCAATCGATTGTGTTTAAGTCAGTGACTCAGCTATTTTGATGTTAATCGATGTGCCAATCAATTTGTATGTATTTGTCTGAAAACGTTCTTACCTGGGGTTTAGCTTAATCGATTTCCCAATCGATTGCAACCAAACTTAACTTGATTGAAATTTCACACAATAGGTTGTCCAATCGATTGTGTTTGTCACAGGAAAAGTTATTTTGCAAAGATATTTAAGCAATCGATTTGCCAATCGATTACCCTTAAAACTGGGGTGTCACTGTGACTTGTCCAATCGATTTCCCAATCGATTTATTTCAATCAGGTTTATTTGTGAGGTGTATAATCGATTTGTCAATCGATTACCCTCAAAACTGGGGTGCTACTGACTTGTGCAATTTTCATTTCTAATTTAGTCAGTCGATTGCCCAATCGATTATACCAACACACACAGTTGTGTTTCCTTACACCCTTGTTATGAAATCGATTTCCCAATCGATTTACTTCAGTCAAAAATCAACTTTTGTTGATTTCTTGTGTTCCAAGCAACATGTTCCAAGTGTGTAGGATTTGATTGTTGTTCCTGAAATCTTGCTCAATTCAAATATTAGATTTATCATGTAGTGTATGAACATTGTTGATTTGTTAATTATGTCAAAATTAGGAATCAAAAGACTAAAGTCCAACACCCTAGACCTTCTATTAAGAATTAAAAATGCCTTCAATTGGTCGCTTCCCAGACCAACGACCTCCTATTGAGTTAAAAAAAAAGTAGGACAATGGCGTGATATTTTTTTGTTGTGACATTTTGGTTTAAAAAAAAGTAGGATATTTTAAAATTTTAAAAAAAAATCATCAACTTTGTGTATATTGATTTTTGTCTTTCTTGCTTTACTTTCAAAAAATTTATAAGTTCAAGTTTCTATCAATTTAAGTTTTGAAGTATTAATTTTGACAACAATTCTTGAATGAAATTTTAATTGATTCAACAATTAGAAGATCAAATCTAACATTTACTAAATAAAAAGTTTTTGTTTCTAAAATTCTTCTAATTTTAATTTTCTAATTGAAAGATAACATTAACATTGATTTTCAATGGAATTGAAATTGCAATCTTAAACATCGTCTTAAATTTGAGTCTTTGAGTTGGTAATAGAGATATAATTAAAAGTTGTCAACTAACTTTTACGTATAGATTAATAATAAATAAAATAAAGATAGATAAATTAAATTGTTGATTGAATGACCATTTAATTAGCGACTTAATGTTTAAAACTTAATTGTTTAAAAACAAAACTAATTAGGATCTTTATCTATATTATTTTCCATCCAAAAAATTGGTAATCCTATTATGTAACACTATGCTTAATACCTTACAAAGAAGATGAGTCAAATGATGAAATGTTTTAGAGAATGTAAGTTTGTAAAGTAATTTTCTTATACAATGTCATGATTATTGTATTTGGACGATGAAATGTTTCGGAGAATGTAAGTTTGTAAGGTAATTCAAATTTTAAATGTAAATTATTTTATTTAGATAATAAATATGGATAATTTTTAAAATGAACGATTTTATGACATATTTTATTCAAAATAAATTTAAAAACTTTCGAATATCACCTAAAATTTAATAATTTTAAATTATCATTTTATTTTATAATATACAAGTTATGAAATGATTCTTATATTTTTTTTCAAATTTAGAATTTTGACTCTATATGTTCCAAAATTTGCATATTATTTCTTATATTATAACTTTTTTTAAATTTGTTCTTACAAATTTTTAAATTTTATAAATTGATCCATAAAAATTTGCCAATTTAACCTTTAACCAAAATTTCAATTTTGATTCAAAATTTAATTTTCATGTTTACGTCAAAACTTTTAAAACTTTTAAAAATTGTCTAAGTTCAAAAGAACAAATTTTTTTTATTGTTGTTTTACTATATTATGCTATTCCTAGAAAATAATCTAGATCGATATTGAAAGCGAGAGCTCGTTAGAATCGCATGTTGTAGTAGTTGTGGCATGTAATATTTTCAACACTAATGTTCGGTCACCAATACTACATGTAAATGATTTTAATTTTGATATAAATTATAGAAGAAAAAATCCTCTCATATTTATTATTATTATTTATTATAAAAGAGATAATAAATTCTATCATAATTAATATACGCTACTAAAAAATCTAAACTGAGACGAAACTCCAACTTAACAATATCGATATTTGTCTATTGAGCTACAACTTAAAGACATCTATTATCTTATTGATTTAACACTTTGGATGGTCATCTTTTTTCCCATTAGTTGATCCTTTATATTTAGTAACTTTAACATTTTTTTTAATGTTTATCTAATTTTATTAAAAATAATTAATGTGGTTTGTTTTCTTTTAAACAATAGAAAACAAAATGACTGCAATAAATTGAGATAAGTAACACATAAAGTGTCACTATAATTGATTGAAATTGTATCAATTTTTTTTCTTTTGTAGCTTATTTAACACTAACTAAATAACTTAATCTAGTCCAACATCCATTGACCATTGAATCCTTCATGCAATATAATTGATCGTTTTTCATGCAACTCAAACACATATCAACTAAATAAGATTTAAAAAGTTACATTCTTTAATGTCAAGAGCACTCGATCCACCAAATTCTTTGGACTAAGACAAAATTAAAGAAGGTTTTTTCGAATATCTGACCAACCAAAGATATGTCTCCAAACTAAATTAAAAATGAAACACTAAAAAAATAAAATATTTAATTGTAGTTTGAGTTCTCCTATTTTAGCTGAATTATGAAAATAGTACCGCTAGTTTTCGTCCCCCAAACAAAATTTTGGTCTAAAACTTGATGAAGTGTCATTTTTTTAATGATGTGTTAAAAAAACAGAAAAAAAATCCATGTAGATTAGTTACATTTTATTATTATTCCAAATTTGTAAAACACATATCCTATTTTATTACATCCTTTAATTATAAAAATAAAAAATAAAAGACATTATTTTGATTCTAATCCCTAATCCCGTGAGAATTCAAGAACATGAGTTTAGAAACCTAAATCCTTGAGAACTCAAATGTGAACCCTAATCATAATTTCATTCCATCTTATTCTTCTCCTCTTCACGATTCATCTTGTTTCTTCTCTTCTTCGTTCAATTTCTCATTCATCTTGTGGTTCTAGATCATTCAATTTCTATTTTTGATTTCGTTTTTCCAATGGCAAGTAAGCGTGGAGGTGATTTTGCGTTCTCTTCATCTTCATGGGCGAAAGAAGATACAAAGTTATGTGTTAGATATGTGATTTTAGGGTTTATGTATTTGTTTTTGGCTATATTTAAACAATGAAATCAATATGTCTCTGTTTATGTGTTAGTACTATTCTATAAAAAAAAAATTGTCTTTTTTTTTTCTTCTTTATTGTTAACAATACTGAACTTTGTATTAAAAAATTATGTCTTTTTAATGTTAATAGTATTAAACTCAATTTTTGATTTTGTAGTTATTGCTTTACCCGTTTTCAGTAACGTGGTCCACATGATTTTTTGTATTATTTTATGGTCCATATATAGTTTTTTGTATTATAGTTTGACTGAGTTGTTGTGTATTCAACGATTTGTTTTGTATAGGCCAGTTGAATCCACATAGCTAGGTTAAAAATTAATCATGAGGGTAGTTTTATAAATCACCCAGTGAACATGTATGCTAGTGCCCAAGTGGATGAGATGAATTAGTCTTGGGATGTAGACTTAATGTCCCACATGCAAATTACTAAATTGGTCACAAGTTTGAGATATATGAATATTTAGTGTTTGTGGTACCAACATCCTAAGTACTCATTTACTCGTGGGCTTAGATATCTCAACAATGATGATGATGTAATAAACTATGTTGAAGATGTCAAAGAGTTCAATGTAATTGAAGTCTTTGTGGAACACTCTATAGACAATCCCATTATTAGTGATGAAAGTCCAATTCAAGAGCCAGTTGAAGTTGAAAAAGTCCAAGGTGAAGTTGAACAAGTTCAAACTGAATCTAAACAACATGAACTAGTTTAAGCAAAATTTGAACCAATCCATGCTGAAGTTGGACAAGGAGCATGTAAGGATTATGTGAGTGAAGAAGATGATGATTATGAATCGGAAGTTAGTGATGATTATGTGCGTGAAGAAGATGAAGATTATGTTGCTAATTCAGATGATGAAGATGATAATATGGGTGAGTTCCATGAGGGTGAGAATTAGGATTGTATTTCTGAAAATACAAACTGAGATATTGTTAACGTTGTAAGAAATGAAAATTCATCTGAAAGACTTGCAAACTAAAGAGGAAACCCATGGCTTAGTTCTACAATTGATTTTGAAGAAAATGATGTGAATTCTGATGATTTGGATACTCCACTAGGAAGTGAAGTTGATGAAGAGGATGTTAAAAAATTTCCTAAATTTAACCAACCTAAAAATGGTGGTGAAGTAAGGTTTGAGTTGGGCATGAAATGCAATACAAAAGTGATGGTTAAAAATGTTATTATAGACTTTGTAATAGAGACTAAGAAAAACTTGTATTTCAAAAAGAATGATGGAAAGAGAATGATTGTCAAGTGTGAGCCAAAGTATCCATTTTACATGATGATTAGTAAGAGGACTTCAAACGTGACAATTAGTGAGTTTAACAAATGATCATACATGTTATAGGATGACAAAAAACAAACAAGCTAACACTAAATGGCTTGCCAATAATTTTTTTCGTAGGTTGAGACATACACCTGAAATGAAACACAATGGATTAATTGTTGAGGCACTTGAGAAATGGGGTGCAAATTTGTCTAAATATCAAGCATATAGAGCCAAAGTAAGAGTCATATAAATGATTCAATGTGCTCAAAGAGAGCAATGTGCACCCTTGGGAATATATGTTGATGAACTAAGGAGATCAAATCCAAACTCTACAACTAATATTAAGTGTGGTATGTCTTGTGTTGGACTAGTTTTTGAGAGAATATATGTATGTTTGGAGACTTGTAAGGTTGCATTTGCTAATACATGTAGACCTTTAATTGGGTTGGATGCATGTTTCTTGAAGGGAGACTATGGTGGCCAGTTAATAGCTACAATAAGTAAAGATGAACAAGAAACAAGAAACTCGTGGCAATGGTTTATGGATCTTTTACCGGATGACCTCAACAATATTCAACATATGCAATATGCACTCATTTCAGATCAACAAAAGGTATGTATGCCTTCATTTATGAATCTTTTTTATATTTGTCAATTTATTTAGTTTTCTTAAGAATTGATTAATATCTAACAACTTTTTATGAATTGATTTTAGGGATTGGTACCGGCTATTACCAACATTAATTCCCATGTGGAACAAATATTATGTGTTAAACACTTATATGGAAATTGAAAGAAAAAAATATCTTGGAGGACATATGAAATAACTTCTTTGGTTGGCATCAAAGACTACAGTGGTCTAGGATTGGGAGAAAACAATGCAAAAAATTAAGGCAATCAATGAAGATTCTTGGAAAGACATGATGCAACTCTCACCTTCTATGTGGACTAAGTCTGCATTTCACATTGATACACAATGTGACCTCCAAGTAAACAACATGTGTGATACTTTCAAGATCGTTGTATTGGACTATAGAGATAAACATATCATAACATTACTTGAAGGTTTGAAACATTACACTACAATAAGGATTGTCAAACAAAAAGAGTTCATGCTACGATATAGATACAATAATATCCTAAGATTTAACAAATATTGGAAAAGACAAAAAAAAAAAAAAAAACAAAAACTGTTGGGGGTTGGTCTCCAACTTGGCATGCAAATGATGATTTTAACTTGCTTAGTGTCACAAATGGTATAAACACTTATACAATGAATCTACACACAAAAACTTACGTTTGTCGTATGTGGGATTTGACCGACATCCTATGTTGTCATGCACTTGTTTGTATATGGCACAAAAAAGTTGATCTAGAATTGTACATTTCACCTTATTACATGTATAAAATCTGATTTTAACTATATATTGGTTTAGTTCCTTTTAAATCTGATTCAATTGTACATTTCACCTTATATGGCACAAAAAAGTTGATCTAGTATACATTACACTTTGACACGATTACACAATGACATTACACAATGACATTACAATTTAAATTCTAAACACCCTAAATCACATTATTCCAAAATACCATTAATCTAATCCTTTTAATTACTTAAACATTACAATAACCAAAAGAATGATCAATAGCCATGAAAGTGCCAAAAACCCCATATTAGTTTCATCTTCAACTTCAGTTCATCATCATACTTCTTTGTCACATTGTCTCTCTTATTGAATTCATCAATCATTTTCATTAGAGACATAATAACTTCTTTTGCTCGTTCTATCATGGGCTCATCAAACCAATAAAAGAAATTACAAGTTTTTTTATCCTGTAATTGAAACAACATAATAAAAAAGGGCTAAATCTTCGTTCAATGAATTTTAATAATCGTAAAACAATAGAGCAAAAAAATTTATAAAATCTTGATGAGGAAATCAATACACCTTTTTTTTTTCTTTCTTTCTTTCATTTTTTTTTTCATTTATACTCTTTTTTTTTTCTCTCATCTAGAGGAAATCAATACACAACACCAATTTTTTTTCTTTTGAATTAAAAAATCTTAACTGCAGTTTTTGTCCTTTTATTTTTATGATATACAATCTAGATACATTAATTATTTATATATCATTTATTAAATTATAAATATGAAAAAAAAATTGAAATTGAAAGTTAAATTTGTACGATGTTCCATATTATGGGTGTTGATCATTCTATGTTATCGTATCATATGACATATTATTTAATGCATATCACATTGCTATTTTTTAATCAAAAAATCATATGAAGAAACCAAAATTGTATTTTGAAATAAAAAATCAATTTTGTGAATTAATAAAGAGAAGACTAAAACTGTAATCAAATCAATTAAAAAAGAAATAAGGTATTTTTCTTTAATAATAAATAATGTAAATTCAAGTTTATTACACTACATTATTTCTAAATTTTTGCATAAAAAATTACTATTACATGTGTATAATCACAAAGAAAAGTCTAGAAAATAGGTACAATTTTGAGTAAGATTTTTATACTTATAGGTTACAACAATTCTTTAACCAAACTTTTTTAATTGGCAAAAATATGTCAATAAAGAGTTTAAGATTTTCTCTACCTTAAACTAGGAGACCCTTATCTCATCTTAATTTTTTTAATAAAAAAATATCTCAATAATATTTAATTAATTATTTAAAAAATAAACATTATGCATAACAAACAATAGTACTGAACTGTGTATATTTAACACTAAAAATAACATAGTAATATTAGTAGATGGAAAAATAAAAAATTCGAAAAGATATTTATGGGTTTTAGACAGCATTATAGTTTGACCCATGAAAAACAGTTAAAAAAAAAAAAATTTATTTAAAAGAAAAAAAGAAATTGTGGATACGTCGCCGTTTTGATTATATATATTATTAAAAAAAACAAGTCTGAAAACCCTGAACCCTCCTCCTCTTCCTTTTCGCTCTCCCTTCCGTCGAACCAACCTCCATACTGTGGCAGTGATATTTTTGTAACTCTCTGAAAAAATAATTAATAAATTGAATTCAATTAGGTTTAAAAATGGGTTTATCTTCGAAGAAATCTAAAATAATGCAAAAAAGTGACAGTGATTCGGATGATTACTTCGATGATGATGACGATATGTCCTACAAAGAGGTAACCGCTAACCGTTCATCCATTGTTTCAATTTTTCTTTTTTTGATTTTTGCTTACTTTGGCCTCTGATTTTTTTTTTGTGAGTTTGTGATTAATGATGTTTTTTTTTTTCTTCTGATGATGTAGGTCAATGATGATAGCGAGGAGGAAGTGAAGGAAGATGAAGAAGAAGAAGAGGATGAGGGAAGAGATGAAGAAGAAGAAGAAGAAGAAGAAGATAGGACTGAAGAGCAAAATGGATGGCAAAATGATGAGATGGAACAGCTTGAGAAAGAGTATAGGGATCTTCATCACCAGGAGATGTGAGATTCCAATTCATACACTTTATTTTGTTTATATTGTGGATGTCATTTTAATTTATATTGCAAGATAGTTATCGGTGTTACCAAATAACTATAACGTAGCGGAATTGAAGCAAATTGCTATTGCTATTCAATGTGTTAGTTAGTATGAAGTGTTGTTTTATAGCAGCTACAGTGACACTACTGCATTGTAGTGTTTGGAAATCGAACAAACAACTATTTTTTGCAATTGGTGATTGATGACATGACAAGCTATGGAACACTTACACAAACACCGACAAGCTGTGTAATGTGTAATAATTTAAGAAAATAGAAGTGATTGACGGTAACTACATGTGTCGGTGTCAAGCACCAAACGTGCTTTTAACCTGAAGTTTCGGTGCTACATAGCTAACAAGTGCTAGAAACCGTTTGGGATATGCCTCTAGGATAGCTTATGAAATTGCTTACATCATATATCAAAATAATTTGACTTTATTTATCCTTTGTTATATCAATAATATATAAGCAATTGTATGATAGGTGCTTATAACATAGACGCCTAATTAATGCTTATCCAAATAGGACCTTTATTTATATTGCTAACTAGTACTACTAGATTCATAGTTGCATTTGCAAATACAAGGTAAGACTACCTACAATTTATGCACCACCTACACTTTAGATTGAAGGTGTGTTTGGTGTCTGACATATGTCAGTATCACCGACACATGTGTGTGTATTACGTTACTATCTTGGACCTGTTTCAGTTGAAGCCTTTGTGTCTGGTTTAATAATTTACTTGTTTCACTGGTTCTACTTGTGTTATATGGTTAATTGGCAATAGATATATATTCCTACTAAAATACTATGCATATGTTAATATGTTTATTTTCTGCTACTACTACTAGGTACTATCTAATTTGAATCATACCCTTGAAGGCTTGGAGTTGGACTATCTAATCAGTGAAAATTTAGTTGATTGTTATGATTGTTGTTGTTATTCTAAATGTCTTGTATTACTTACCATTAATACTGTTTATTTGACCGAGATTTCTTGCTTCTGTTAATACTGTGCATTGCACAAGATCTGCACGATATTGCTTTCGTATTGATGTGAGAAGTCTGGTTTGCTACCAACCTGATGGCTCATGAATCATCGTACTAACTGTTATGTAGTTCTTTCTATGGAAGAATCGATTTACAGTGAACTTATTGTATTATTCCCCTTGCTTAACCTATGAGATGTCGTGGATTTTGAAATGAGAAATTTATCTTTCTTACCTCAGAAACACTTTGAAGAACTTGAAGCATCATAAGGATGAAGATCTCCTAAAAGGACAAGCTGTGAAAAGCCAGAAGGTGTGCTTTCTGTTTTAATGTGGAGATGACTTTTGTGTTTAGTGATTGTTTGTCACTTATTTAATCTAATCTTCTGTTTTCTCCTTTGCTTTATATCATAGTACAATGAACCCAGATATAGATGTTGTCACTTATAGTATTATTTAGTGGTTTCTATTATGAATTTGTTATAATATCATCAAAATTTGTTTTGATTGAAGGCCCTCTGGTACAAAATTCTTGAGCTCAGATTCCTACTTCAGAAACCGTTCTCAAGTTCAAATAGGCTGCCCCAGGTAATTATTTTCCTACCCCATTTTTGTGATTTAACGTCATTTACTATTTTATCGTATCTAAATGGCATGGTGAAACATGGTAAATATCTGCAGGAATCAATAAAAGCTTCATTCTGTGAATCAGATGAGACAGTTAGAGCTGCATATGCAGATTTGATTACTTCTTCCAAGGAGACCTTAGATTCTATATTGGAACTTCAAGAGGTGTGGTTTTAAAAATAGCTTCTCATCTAAGTTGAATGAGATATTGCATCTCTATTTTTCAAAAGCTCTCTCTTTTAACTTGTTTGTAAACATCTATAACCTTATAAGTATTTTTTGTAAGTAAAGAACCATAAACATATTCTAATTGAGAAGCTCCCATAAGCTAGAAATTAATTCAAACCAGGCCTATGTCTTGTCAAATGAAGACTATAAAGTCAGTATTTTGTTATATTGATATTAATATGTTTGATCTTGTTCAATTTTATTAGTCACCGATTCTGTCTATATGTAAAAAATTATCAGTTGCTGATCTTTTTTCTTGTTCCAGGCTCTGATTGCAAAGAATCCATCAGTTACCCAAGCCATCAATGGTGATTTCTTCTTGTTCTTATTTCCCATTCTGGTTTCTTGTAGATTTTTCTGTCTTGTTAGTTGTTATCCTTTGTGCTCCATTGACACCTCTGGGAGTGGGGCATGATTGTCAAACGTTGGGAGTGGGACATGACTATCAGGGAAGAAGAATTGTAGGAAAAGTTATCTTACTATCTACCTAATCTATACCGTGTAGCATGTACTTCGTTGCAATAATTAATGGAAGGGGTTTCCTCCATTTGGTAGATTATTTTTCTTTCTTGGCCCAAATATTACACGTTACTGTGATTGAAAGTAGATGGATATATATATGAAACCTAACAAGAAGAGTCCACCAATATCTCTTTTCTGGTTTTAAAAAATCTTTAATTTATTTGAGATATATATTGCAAGTTTAAGCCAGTTTGTTGTTGTTTTGGTGTTAATAATTTTCTCATTTGAACAATAATACTTGTTATGCTGTCATTTTTAATAAAATAAAATTATGTATGATATACATGCTCTTCTTTTTTGTGTAGAACTGTGGATCATTATCATGATATCATTTATAATCAAATAAATTTAAGTGTTATCTGTATGCTTTTATGCACCCCTTTGTGTGTATGCATTTACAAAATTTTCTTAAATCTCAATGCCTTAAGTGCTGCTTGAGGTGTGGATTCATATAATAAATGTTTGCCATGTAAAGGACTGGCAAAGTATTCTCTATGTAGGCTAAATGATTCATATAATAATTGTTTGGCAGAGTGGAGAACTGGTCAAGTGTTCTTCATGTAGGCCTCTAGTTAACTGTAATTTGTAGCTCAAAATATGATAAATTCTGTATCTATTTTACTTCTTTCTATTTACTGCTGGCACACATGGAAATAATACTCTCCAAACTTGCCTTTGTTAGATTTCCAAAAAAAAAATACTTGCCTTTGATAGATTTCCAAAAAAAAAAAAACTTGCCTTTGACCTCTCTAAGAAATCTTCTTGAAAACATTGATTTGTGCCGGAGATAATAATGTTCTAATGTTACTTTCAACTTCCAAAGTAACCAAATTTGTCTTTCTTTTAATAAACTCTAAGAACCTTGTTGAAAACATTGATTTGTGCCGGAGATGGTAATGTTCTAGTGTGACTTTCAACTTCTAAAGTAACCAAAATTTCCTTTCTTTTAATAAAGGTTCAGAAAGGTCATCGAAAGCTTCAGAAGTTTCTAATCATTTGGATGACAGTCTTGATCAAGAGTGGTCACAGATTTCCCAGATGCACAACAGGTATTTTTATAACCTTCTTAGTGCACTATTCTTGTGCTAGGCATTCATTTTCTCGAGACATTGCAGCGTTGAGACTTGACTCTTATAGCTTTTGTTTCATGAACCTTATCTTCGCGTTGATTATGCTTGAAACTTCAAACAGCAACTTTTGTACTTTGGCTGCATTTCTATCTTAAACATGTGTTGTTCTTCATTTTGCATGTCTGCTTGGCTGATGTGTTCATTGTTGTATCTTGCAGCATAGCATCTTTCAGAGACAAGTCAATCAACAAATGGCAGAGGATGACACAAGTGACAACTGGTGCTGCTGCAATTAAAGGCAAATTGCATGCTTTTAATCAGGTGAGGTTCTGTGACTGGACAGGGAATTCTACAATTTCTACTATGTGACAGATTATTTTACTCCTAATTTGTTGTCCTGTTGTAGGATATCAGCAATCAAGTTGCAGCTTATATGAGAGATCCCAGTAGAATGATCAAGCAGATGCAACTGAGAAGATCAACTGTTAATATACTTGGATCAGTAAGTCAATCTTAGTTGTTTCTAAACAGCAAGAAGCTGATTTAATTACCTTTGTCATTGACACTTACTTGCATATCTCTTCAGGTTGCAGAGGTCAATGATAGCTCTAATGAAGCGGTAAACTTTATACATTACTAGTGTTTGATTGTTGTTTTGTAAGACCTAATGTGCTAGATATTCAACAAGTAATATCTTTTTGTCAGATGATAGCATGTCGCTCAGCCTTAGGTCTTGAATTATAACCTCAGTATTTTATGGTATAGAATGAGGAGTATACATATAAGGTACAGTATGATCACAACTAAATTCCATTTTTTGAATTTTACTCTGCTCAGGTAACACATATTGACGGCGATCCTGAACTGCTGGACGATTCTGAATTTTATCAGCAGTTATTGAAAGAATTTTTCGAGACAGTTGATCCTTCATCATCTGGTAAACAATTTCTTTTTGGCTGATTAATTTTAGACGAGTGTTAACAAAAACACTCCCTCTAACACTCTTTTCAATACTGACTCTCTTATGGTGAAATATATATGTAGGTCTAACCACGTTGGAAATAGGTCCTACATAAAATAGTGGGATCCACATAAATTTCACCCAATAAGAGTATTTAAAAGAGTGTTAGAATGAGTGTTGCTATAACTTGTTTTTTTTTATAATTTTATTCTAATAATGTTTTTACTTCTAATATCATTGGACTAGTTTGGGCTTTTATTTTTCATGATCATTAAGTGAATAGATGTGCTATACAGCTATACTGATACCGATACATATAAATAATAAAAGTTATATAGATGTATCATAAATTTATATAGATCTATACTGATACTGATGCTATCATTATTTTTCATATTTCATCATCTTGTCAGAGTAAACAAGTTTTAAGAACTAATTTTATGTTGTCATAAAACAGTAAAAATGATTGGACGTCTATGTAAAATTTGTTTATAATTCGAGAGTATAGCTATTAAACTATACACTATAACACTATTATAACATTTGGACTGTTAAATAGTAAAAGGATGTATTAATTATCAGAAAATTTTCTCGTTGTATTACTTTTTTCAAACAGTCAGCTCTATATTTTCAAAGGCTGGAATTTACTTATGCTCATTTTTCCACCATAATATATTTGTCATTACCTCTCTTGAAATAAGACTATTTCCATTTTCTCATTTTCGGCTATTTTCATTTGAATAGAGAAAGCATTCTATGCTTTGAAAAGAATGCAAACCAAAAAACGCAAAATTGTTGATCGTCGTGCCTCAAAAAGTCGCAAGATAAGGTACACAATGATCCCAATTAATTTCCTTTTTCTACCATTATCATATATACCTTGCATTGAAGAACTGAATAAGTTTTTGAATGACTTGTTATTGAAGGTATAATGTTCATGAA
Organism: Cicer arietinum; assembly: GCF_000331145.2. NCBI lineage: Eukaryota > Viridiplantae > Streptophyta > Magnoliopsida > Fabales > Fabaceae > Cicer > Cicer arietinum. Next base: position 1,912,951 of record NC_021162.2, read on the forward strand.
AAGATAGTTAACTTTATGGCTCCTAAACCTGCAAATCTTCCTCCCATGGCTCCAATGCTATTTGAGGATCTGTTTGGATTAAAAACTCAAAGATCATCTGCTGCAGCCTCATAATCATGGTTGCCTGACAGACATAGTTTTGCCCTATTACTTAGTATATGTTGTACTAATTAGTTTACAACATGATGTTGATTATTGAGTAATTCAACTTTTCTCCTTGCCAGCCAATTTTGGTGTAATCTATTTGGAAATAGACTTGTAAAACATACAATTTTCACAATTTTTATTTAGGGATCTTTCTTAATATTGTTCCATGAAAAGATATCTTATTCTTCCTAGTTTTTTTTTCTTTTTGCCTTAATCCATTGGTTTTGCAGGGGAGTGAAGCTAGAGAAGTTCAAAGTTTGATTTTGAAAATAAGTAAAGTCTAGTTAACGACTATTTCAATCAGAGATAACAATCAGAGATAACGCTAATTAAACAATTTGATCTTAGTTAAACACATTAATAATTTGTCTGACTACTTGATTATGAATGAAGTTTGACCAAGTCAAGTATTTGAGTGACATCGCAATATAGTATGACTTCGCCATTAGTATGACTTTGCCATGAAAAACCAAGTCAATAAATTGATTTACATGGACCAAACTAATATCACTTTTGCATCCCACACCTCTCGTTTTGCTTCCCACACTCCTAATTTTTTTGTAAATCCCAAATATCCGAAATATCCTTTCCTCTTTATTCACTTAACCACTCATTTCTATCTTCATCATCTTCATCTTCATTAACCTAACACTTTCCATCTTCTTCAATATTCTTCATCTTCTTCAATATTCTTCATCTTCTTCAATCATTTTGATACATTTCATCTTCAATAATCTTGAATCATTTTCAACATCATCATTATAGTGATTCAACTCAACTAGGTATGTATGTTGTTGTGTTTTGTAGTTTCAATTTTTTTCTTTCAAAATCTGGGTTTCGTACGTCACGTACGTTTACGTGAAATGAATTCACGTAGCTGATAAAATTACGAAAATACAGATGCTACGTGATTTAGGTTTACGTAAACGTACGTGATTTAAGATTGCGTACATCAATGGAGTTTAAGAATTCATATGAGCTACGTGAACTGAGTTAACGTATGTGTACTTGAACTCAGTTCACGTAGCAAATACGTGAATTGAATTTAAGTACACATACGTGAACTCAGTTCATGTGAAGATCAGTTTTTTGAAACATATGAGTCATACGTGAACTGAGTTCACGTATGTGTACTTAAATTCAATTCACGTATTTGCTACGTGAACTCAGTTCACGTAATGCTGCACAAATTTGGAATTTTTTTTTTTTGTTTATTGGGTTTAGGATTCAATGTTGAAGATGATTGAAGATGGCAAAAATGATTCAATGTTGAAGATGATTGAAGATGAATGTGTTAGGTTAATGAAGATGAAGAAGAAGATAGAAATGATTGGTTAATTGAATAAAGAGGGAATGGTAGTTTGAGTATTTTGAATTTACAAAAAAATTGAAGGGTGTGGGAAGCAAAATAAGGGATGTGGGAAGTAAAAGGGAACTAATATTTGACATGGAAAACTAATGTCCAAGTCCAACAAACCCAATACATGTACCTACACTTGTCTGTATATAGAAAAATCAAAAAACAATTGTTAGAAAAGTTTCTACAAACCCATAACCACCCACACATAGTGAATTATCCAAATCAGAAGCACCACGATGAAGTGAATTATCTTTAGTTGTTACTAGGTAGTCTATCATTTAAAAAGTCTTGAAGCGAGCAAAAATACCTTTAATTGGACCACAAATCACACCAAAACGATGATGTTTGACCATTACCCAATAACCTTCAAAATTGGTAAAAAAACTAGTTATCAAACCCATTATCCAACTCTTCTCCACCGCCACCACATCACCCACCAAACCGAGATTTTTCTATGATCCTACAAATACTCCGAAAAGTCATGTTCATTGGCCATCACTTTAAACCAAAAACTTCACGAAGACGTAGAGTAACCACGATCACCCCAAAAAATTTATTTTTAATTTATTTATATGAGACATTTTATTTGTCACAATAATTTTTTTTAAAAAAATACTATTACTTTTACTTTATTCAAAAAAGACATTTTAGTTATAATTTTGTCAACAATAATTCATCTATTTGATATATTAGAACAACAATATTTTAATTCCATCGAAACATTCGTCTTTATCTTCTATATATTTGTGTGGATGAGTATAGGATGGCGTTATCAAAATCAAATGTAGAATTGTGATTAACGTATAATTTGGAGGAAACTTCAGATGAATTTGATTGAAGATATGGGAGTAGTTAAATTTTATATAAAAAAATATTTATGTTTAAAAAATTGAAAAATGAATAATGATTAATTGTGATAAAGTGTAAAAACCAAATTATATAAGTATATAGAATAATTGTGGTTTAATATATGTTAATGGATGATGAAAGGTAGTACTTTGTAACATATCAAGATTGATCTACAAAAGCCGTGTGAAAACCAAGAACGATCTTGCTTTGAACACTTAGTGGAAAATCTCACAATTGTGAGGACTTGACGTAACTCGTGATGGGTGAATCCGAATATATCTCTGTGTGATATATTTTCTCTTGTCTCTATTTACTTTTTATCTTCTAATCAGTTTTCATGTGGATAAGTTAAAATTGTGTGTTTTCATTAACCAATAACGTTGTTCGTTTATAACCAAGATTAATCTTGAGTTAAATATTTTTAGTTTTAACAGGAACTTTTAAAATGGGACAATTTCAATTTAAACACCCTTCCTTGTAATTGATATTGTTATTTCAATATTCATCTTTTTTGTTTAATATTTGTTTGTTTGATTTGAAATTTTTTGTTTAATATTTATGTGTTTGATTTGAAATATTTGTATCGTAGATTTTCTCTGTAATGTTCTTTACACTGAATATTTTGGAGTCTATAAAAACTAGAATTGAGGAAAATACTCAAGATTAGGTATGCTAGTTCAAATCAAAGAAAATAAGACATTTACGATGTCAAATAAAATAATTAGTCTTTTATTATGTAGTTATTTTACTCAGCTAATTCTACTCCTTTCCCAGAAGAAGTTTGGATGGTGAAGAAAAATGAAAATAAGAAGTTGAGACAAAAGTTCGCGGTGAAAAAAAAAATATAGGATAAATGAATTAAATTCGATAATTCTATATATTTCATAATTCATTATGTACTTTCTAGCTTAAATAATTTGTTCGTAAACTGTTCCTCGACCTCACATATATATAGCTTATTTAAAAATTTATCCGATTAACCTCGACCTCACATTGAATTTATTTGTAGTTCTCATGTAAAGTTTAGAATTTTCCGTAACACTAATAAGATGATATAAATATTAAAAAAATCATATAAAATACTAAAATAAAATTTTAAATGATGGCTTTTAAATTGCTATATATATATATATATATTATTTTGAGTTTATATATGTGAACTTACATTCTTTTTTCAATTGAGTAATTTGATCTTAACTAATATCAACATGTATTAGTATTAATATTACTTCCAAAAAAATCAAGTCTTGTTCAAAGTTTTGCATGTGATATATGGCGTTTGCTAATTTAATGAAACAAAACCAAACCCACAAACCACGAAAATTAAAAAACGGTAAATTCAAATTAGTTGTTTTTAGCAACACAAATTGGAAAACAACAAAGAAAAAACAAAAGTTCATACTAAACACACTTTCTGATGCACAAGATCAGTTGTTAGCTGCAAGTGCAGAGCATACTAAATTTGCAGAATTTAGAGAAGAATACGATAAGGAAAAACGGAATATGATTAAAACATACTAACAAATACTTACAATGGAATCTTGTTTTGAAAACTGAAAACGAAAATACAAAATAAAAATATAGGAGACACTCAAGAAACTCTCAAGATTTCTAACAGAAGTTATCTTGCTGTATTCCACTCTGCCTTGAACTGAAGACAAGCCTTGCTTATATAGGGAAAGGGTCCTGCTGTACAGCTTTGGTGTAGTGGAGGAAATGATGAGATTTCTTCTGCTTTCGGTGCCACGTTTGGATTCTAGTGTAAATGGCAGACAAGTGCCCGAATCTTTTGCTTTTGCTTTTCAGAAAATATTCGTATTTTCTGATAATAATTTTTTTTTTGTAAGTCTGGAATCGGATACAGGCTAGGTCCGAGACTTAATTACCTTATTTTTGATGAAGTCTATTTTGGGGCTTGACCCAATACATTACATGATAGACTTTTTTTTTTTTAAATGGGCCAAGAGTATTGGGCCGTTACATTCATTTTATGGGTAATAAGATGTCGAACACAGTCGTCTTCATTTTCATTTTCTATTTTGATAGTGTCTTCTGAAGCGTTGTCTGAGGAATGTTTTGATGATTGGGCCTTACTTTTGAGAAGTTGGGCCATGATTTCAAAGTATTCATCCTCGGATTTTGCCGCTGCTAGTTGTGTTTGGGCAAATGACTTTTGGGCCAAGAATTTGGTTGCCATTGGGTCTGGTTTCTTCATTCTTGCCTTTGGAGCCATGTTGACACAACTTGTTTTTTGATACTTGGTGGAATAGAGAATTTTGTCCACCATCTAACTTTGAATCTTCTTACGAGGATTGTTTGAGTTTCTTTTTGATTGATATCAAAATACCAGGCTAATACCCATGGTAGAAAGAATTTTGTAGAGAATAACATTAGGGGGTGAAAAATGTGTTCCCTTTCTGTTGGTTTGTAATGGGTTTTGTATAATTGGAAGCTTTATTGGACTTCCGTTTTCAAGATATCTGGAATGGAGCCGAAGAATTTCCACCAATGAGCAAACCATTGTGGATTTTTTGAAGGTTCCATGGTTAGGTTAAAGAAAAATAGACAAGTATGGCTAAATTTTTGGTTTTGAATGAGAAAAACGTTGTACCAGGCTTGTTGATAGTCCCAGTAATTAAAGGTCCTACAATGGTTCACTGTGGTTTTGAAATCAATTGGGAATTGTTTTGGTGTGTAAAGATTTGATCCCCATTCTGAAGGTGGGATGATTTTGTGGATTTTGGCAGTTGAATAGGCTACAGGGCCTTCTTTTGGATTGTCTTGAATTGTTACAGATCATGTACATTCAAGAATAGATTTATAGTAAGGCTGAGGTTTTGATAAATCATATGGTTTGAAAAACCAGCCTTCTGGAAAAATCTTTGAGATGACTAATTGAGGATTTCTATTATAGAAATGATCCTCGATTGTCCAAATGTTTTGATAATCTGTTTTGACAAAATATTCTGATTTTGGTTTAAAAATAGTAATTTCAGAATCATTTGAAATAATTTTTGAGGTTTCTCCTTGACAGAGTTTTGAAATTATTTTACAGGATGGTTCCTCCTGTAAAGTTTTTGAAATAATTTTTTGAGAAGGGGTTTTTGAAGATTCTCCCCTTTCCTGTCCCGTAAAAGAAGGCAGCTGTATCTGGAGGGATTCAATTTCTTGTTGGAGTTGGTAGAGTTTTGCAATTTTTTGGAGCTGAAGGTTTTCTTCTATTGAGTTTTTTATCTCCTGGAAATTGTCAGGACCAACTATTTGTTGGCTTGCAAACCATTTTTGAATTAGGCTTTGAGCTTCATTTTCTTCGACAGCTTCTACCCAAGATCAGATGGATTTTGCAGATGAGATAGGTTTTGGGGTTTCTTGTGGTTGGTCCTTCTGGACCTCAATTCTTTTGGATTTTCTGGGCATCACTCAAGTCCTGTTTTGTAGAAATTCTCTAGTTAGAAAATCTGGAATTGAGTTTTGATCTCCTTTATTAAATTCAATTTCAAAACCAAAAATGCTAAGAATTGCTTGCCATCTGGCAAAAATTTGTTTTGATGCAATATTTTGAACATCTTTTTGAAAAACTTCTTTTGCAGATTTACATTCAATTCGAAGTAAAAATTTTTGGTTGAGTAAATCGCTTTGAAATTTTGTAATGCACATGACAATTGAAAGAATTTCCTTTTTAATGGTAGAGTAATTCTTTTGGCAATCATTCCAGTGCGCAGATGTAAATTGTACAATGCATTCTTTGTTATTTGTTTTTTGTTTAAGGATACCCCCATATCCTATTTCTGAAGCATCTGTTTCAACAATTTTTTGGGCTGATGGGTCAGCTAAATGTAGGCAAGGTATTTCTTTAACTTGTTTTTTGATTATTTGAATTATTTTGGTATGTTCATCAGTCCATGCGACAAGTTTTTTCTTTAATCTATCGTGGAGAGGTTTTGCTATCCTATTAATGTTAGGACATAAATCTAATATGTAGTTCAAAGATCCTAAAAACCTTTGTAATTGTGTTTTGTCAAGGATTTTGTCAGGAAATTTATCAGCGAAAGATAGAGATCTTTCAATAGGGGTGATAGTACCCCGAGAGATATAATGTCCTAAGAAACGGATTTTTGTTTGAAAAAGAGAAACTTTGGATTTTGAAACAACCAATCCATTTTTCTTAGTAATCATTAAAAATGTTCTAAGATGTTTGAAATGTTGTTCAAT